>NW_005054402.1:768197-780314 GCF_000277835.1 Geospiza fortis | reverse complement strand
GCCACAACAAGAGGGCCAGGAGCCCAACAACAGCGGGAACACAGCGGGGGAGCTTCCCGGGCCCTGCCTCTGCTGCTCTGGACCTGGGCCTCTGTCTGTATCTCATCATCCCTCCTGGGGTGGGTGCATTTCTCAAACTGCTTAGGTACCAAGGTGATAGGTGCCTTGTAAATACCTAAGATAGATACAGACAGAAACTGTACCAGGCGCATTATGCAACACTTCAGACAATGCCAATGGCACCTCAGTGCTGTAGGATCACCCACCTGGTCCAGCATCTGCAGGCAAATACTGGGCACATGCATTTTTCCTTTGGAAAAGTGATGGGAACACAGGACATTCATTCTTCCTTGGTGGCAACAGGTTTGGGCACGCAGCCCTTAGTGTCAGGCACTGCACATGCAAGGGTTTTGTTCCATCGCCTCCCCTAAATACGAGTTTGTAGGTTTCTTTTAATTTCCTTCGTTAGCAAATAAAATTTGCTTCCTTGTCTGCAAAAACAGGTTACAGCAGCTGCACCAAAACTAAAGAGGTGGTCTTCACATGTGCATATTTGAAATGCCTATTTGAAATGCCTTTTAAATATGGCTGTGGTGTTGCTTTGATCTTATGGATTCATTTTTTTATCCCAATTTCTTTTATTTTTAACTACAAGTAGGTTTTTTTTTAGCATGAAGACCAGGAGTGATTATGCATACAATTAAGTTTCCATGTCTAGGAAAAAAAAAAAAAAAGCAGCATCTAAATCAAGTGGGTGCAATTATTTGCACTGCATTCCTTTTAGGTTTTTGGCACTTCCCATATATATGCCAAAGGCCTTGCCCTGCTTAATTTGTAAAAGAATAGCTGGGAAGTAACTGGATAAAAACTTCAGGGGGAATGTCTGTGGGTGGGAGAGCTACTAAAGGATAACTTGGGTAAACAGTGGGTCTGGGGATCTGGGCAAGGCTTTCAAAGAAGCAGATGAACAAAAATTCTGGACCACCTTCCCAATGCTAATGGGCAGGTGAGAATCTATTGATTTCAAAAGAGAGCTTGGTCAGAGCACAGGAGTTCATATCTGATAAAGTTGCTTGGCACAGAAGCAATTTCACCTGACAGTGTCCCTGGGGGAAAACCAGGTGACTCACGTTTGGTTAAAATGGTGAAAAATGGATCTGTGCCCGCTGAGAACAAATGGCTTTCTTTTCAGCTCTTCAAACAGGATCAGATGTGTAAAAATTCATCAAAGACCAAAAGTAAGTAAAGTATAACAAGGCCTTCAACACACCACTGAGATTTAAAGACTAGCCTTAGCTGAAGCATGGATTCAGAGTAAGAACATTAAAGGTAAAGTTCTAAATCCAAATTAGTTGTTTATGATCAAAATTAGAGGAAGGAAACAACAAGATCAGCCTACAGTTATGTCCTGTAAATATATGGTTAAAAATATACAGAAATGGAATGACCTGAGTTTTCACATGGACAATTAGGCTAATCCTCGTCAATCTGCCACCACTATATTTTAATCTGGAATTACCTTTATCCAGCCCCACCCCAAATTAACAATTTGCAGGATTGTGCTTGAATCACAATGCCCAAAGCACACATTTGCCACACTGCAAACAACAGGCAGAGAATATTATTTTAGCAGTCAGCATAATGAGGAAATAATAAAAGCGCTTTGCAATACAGTCAAACACAAAAGGCACTTGAAACACTTTCCTTCTATGAAAATGAACTAAAAATAATTGTCTGTTCTCTGGGACACTGTAAATTCTACAAAGTACTCTAAAATAAAATAATAAAATATATAAAATAAATCAATAAAACATAAAAACTTTAGTTACTAAAATTAATCATTTAACATTGAGTATCTATAAATACCATTACATGATTTATGAAAATGCTTTGTAGGTATTCACAATAAAGAGCTCTCAAAACTTTCTTGAAGGAAAGCCTTATTTGTGTTTCTAGGGCTGAAAATAGCTTCACATTATTACACAAGTCACATTTACACATTATAACCACACCATCAAAAGTAATTTTTAAGGAAGGCAGAAAACGGATATGTTCAAATTCTTTCTAGAGATATAATTTTCAAGTACCAGCTCTTTAACAGCATGTTCATTATTAAGAAAATAATGATACAGGCATTTAAAATACACCTGCAATGCTGAAGCCTTGCAATTCAGCCTACCTTGAAAGAGGAATGGTCATTGTCTAACAGTGGTTTCTGTTCAAGAACAAAAACAAAGCAGAGAATATAGTCAATACCCACTCCTACCCTGCAAGCCAGGTGGAATTTAAATGGTAATTTGATGTTCTGTTTAAGAGACAGCATTTGAAAATTTGGCCTAGTCACAAAAGAAAGGCAATCAAATCAAAGAAACCAAAAAGAAAGTGGAGGATCTAAGACACTTACAGCATTCTCTGGTCTTACTTAACTCTCACGCTTCCACACCGAGGGGAAAAACCAAACAAACTATGAGGAATTATCTAAAACAATTTATTTTTAATTAGATTGGAAATTAATTAACATGGGTAGGTGAACATTTGAAGGAAAAAGAAAAAAAAATAGCAGCAAAGGGAGTTTTGAGATGAGGGAGATAAGTCCTTCATCTCCCTGGCTCCTGAAAAAGAGAGAGAACACATTAAAAGTGCTGAAAGAGTTTTCCACTGCCCTAAGTGTGCCATATTGGGAAACACATGCAATTTTAACTGTTCCTCAAGCCCTCATGATTTTGAATTTGTGCTTAGATATTAAATTGACAATATCTGAGCATAGTCACACTCACATAAACCAATGTATTTAATGTGTCTCTTTGCAAATGCTACAAACCCCACATTTTCTGCAACACTTACAATTCCTTTTCCAACTTCTTTTGTACCATTGTCTTGTTTGGCTGATGCAGAAAGGTTTTGAAAACCTTTTCAATTACAGTCCTGCAGTAAAGAAAAACAAGTATCATGACAGGGCACTACATCCTCAAGAATAAGCTGATAAATTCAAAATAATAACGGTGTAGATGAGAATACCCATACAGACTCAAGCAGCCTCTACTCAGGATTCCCAGTGTTTCCAAAATGTTAAAGCATCTCATGAAAGGTAAATCCTGGTCTGAAGAAGTCTTTAGTACCAGGAGTTACCTGTTAAGTTTGGATTCTGTGGCACAAATTGCTAATCAGCACATTGCCAAGTTATGTTTCGTGGAATACACAGGTTTAGCATTGTTCCCTTTTTGAAACATACAATTTTCAATACTTTGCTCTCACAAAGTGTTTTACAAGTACTTATAGCCACGGTCCTAATCCTACACTTACGCTGCTGTGGACTCCCCGAGTTACACTACAAGCCATGAAATCTGCAGCCTTGCTGCACCAACCACAAATGGGGCTGGCATTTCTTCACAGAGACTTGACAAATTCCACCCAGAGTCACTGCTTTCTGCTTGAGATAAATGACAACCCGATGACAACCTCTTCCTCATTACTACACTGCCACTTCATTAGAATTTCAAATATGTAATGTGAATCAATTACTTACAAGGGATAACCTTCAAGAATTCTTCATGAAGCCTGATGCCTTTTGCTCTCATCTTCTGAAACAGTGTCTGGCGAAGATCTGAAAACCTTCTTCCTACAGAGAAGTACTGCAGGTGCTGGGAGCTACCTCAGGAGCTGCTGTGGTGAGTGCTGTAAAAGTTGCTTTGGTGGTATTCCCATTGTTCCCTGCAGACAAATCTCCATCATCAACTCCACCACAGTGAAATAAAGAGAGTGAGTTTTGAACCCAGACGGCTTTGGGAGTGGTCTCTTCAAACAGAACAGAACACTGTGAGCTAATCCACTGCTTGGCATTCATTTATATGTATTTGCTCTGCAATTTCATTGTTTCAGATGCCATTGGAACGTGCCACCTTTGAAACAATGGACAACAGGAATGGGATGAAGTGGGAATGCTTATTGCAGACAGAGCTAATAATATTTCTTTTGAATGCCATCAACTGATATTTTTCTATTCAAATGCTGGTCAGACTTGATGCCAGGTAACAATATTCTGTGTTGATGATACCACAGTTATTGTGTATCTGTGAGGTGGTGATAGAATCTAAACCCTTCAAAGGAGAAAATCCTTTATTTGTAGCTTGTACTGCAGCCCACACCAAAGCCCAAAGACCAGGAACAACACACATTCTTTATCAGTATATGGTATATATCAATATTTTATATTGATTACCATATCAAATCTAAGAACTAACAGCACCACCCCAGCTCACAACTGACACCCATGTGACACTGCCAGCAGATTATTTATTGATGCAGAAGGATTATTTGTCATTTCCATTTCACTGTGGAAATTTAACCTGCTCTGTTCTTCATTTTGTCCTTTCTCTTAGAGGATTTTATATTAGGCATTTTAAAATTCAATGCTGTCCACTTCAGCTTTCACTGAAAATCCCAAATTACTCACTAAATCAAACCCATTTCCTGACAGCAAAAGCTGAGGAGCAGGAAACTTTTAAATCATGTATCTAGACATTTACAGATCTTAGCTTATGGATGTGTTCCTTAAGGATCATTTAATTTTCAAATTCTCCCTCCACCAGGAGTTATTCATAAGTCAAAACAAAAACTGAAGGAAAAGCCATTTGAAACCAAGCTCTCCACCAGCTGCATAAACTTATTATGAACAGAGTTATTTAAACTTTTAAAATATTAATTTTGAAGCTCTAATGATACCTATTTCCCTGTCATGATGATGAAAATTATGACCTCAAATTTTTCCTTTAATCTTTCGTTTTCAGAGTGTTTTCAAACCTTCGTTTCAATTTGCTGCACGAATATCCTGGTTATTGTTCAGTATTAATGGAATCACATTTTAAGTGCTGCCTCCAACAAGTTGCTGCTACAACTCTTGGTTTACACGTTGCCATGACTTACTCCTACAACAGTTCTTGGAAAACTACAAGGCACAGGAAAGAAGAACACCTCTCCCCCATCCCAGGTATCCCACAAAATCCAGAAAGTAGCTTGGAAACACAACCCTTCCACACACGCATTTCAAGGTTGGAAGCTACCTCTGAGTCAGGCAACTACTGCAAGCAGAAAGTCAGTGGCCCAGATGAAGTTAAATTTTAGTTAAATTCATGCTATGTAACTGCAGTAAAATGACAGAATTGCCTATGCCATGCTGCTCCAAACCTAAGGGTTTTATCACCTTTTTACACACAAATACCCTATCTTCTATCCTGAGTACCAAAAAATACAGCCTATGTCCTGTCCTGCCGGCCTTTCCCCTGCTTTCCCAATGAACCAGAACTCATCTCCAGAGATAATCAACAAGACCAGTCAGACAAGAACCACAGAAGCCATTATTTTTTATCTTAATGCCTCCCTCATCTCTGACCCAGAAAACTGAATTCGTGGTTGACAGAAGATTCTACACAACAACACAAAGATTTTTTTTACATGCTGCCAAAACGTATTTTTCAGTAGCAATGTGGTTTATTCTGTCATAATCTCTGAATGGAGAATGGCAAAAATCCCTAGCTGGAACCTCTGCTAACCACCTGAAAGGAGGTCAGGAAAGAGCAGGAAAATAAAGAGTGGAAAATAACCCAATTCCATCCTATTAAATGTCAAAAAGGAAAAGCTTCCCTGCTGAGAGAAGACACTGCCTACAGCCTAGATTTCCTTTCCATGACACTGAAACTCATCCAAGAGCAGGACACAGCCTGTTTTTCACCAGCTACCACCCAGGGGCTCAGGGAAGTGGGAGACTCTTCCTTGGGCCAGGCTCCATGAGAAGGTGGAAATGAACAGCCCCTGCTCGGGAGAGCTCACAATCTAGGGAAGCAAAATGATGTACAGGAGCATGGAAAAAGTACAGCTCAACACAAACAAACTGTACACAAAAATACATTCATGAAAACTATTAAAATAGCAGTGCTACTTCTACCTGCCCCCCTGCCTCACCATCAGTGCTGGGATAATTGCTCAGTGGGGATCTAGGGAAGGTGGGTCTTTGGGAGAGATTTCAAGGAGAAGGTGGTAGGTGGCCTCATGAATCAGTCCAGGGAGGGCACTCCATGCATACAGGACAGCGTGGAAGATGTTCTACCAGACAGAGCAGCATTTCTGAGGGTGAGAAGCTCAGGTGTGGTGTGCAAGATCCCTGATTCCTGAGCCAGACACAGTGTGGGCATGGGAGAACGTGTGGCCGTTCGGGACACGAGCGGGGTCACTAATGTGGGACTGCACTGGGGGACCACTGGCCACTAATTCTCTGTGGCTGCCACTCAGCACAGGAACTGTGAGGAGATGAGATGGAAGGGGTTGGAGAAGAGTCGGGTACAGAGAAGGAAAAAAAAGGCAAGGTCAAGGAAAGGAGACAAAAGGAAGAAATGCAGGGGATATTTTCGAATGTGCTCTTCTGTTTGAGTTTCTTAAGTGTGTTTGCAATTTATTAACTAAATAACTAAAAAACATATACAATAATTAATGTACATTTGACACCATAAAATAAACTGGACCATATGCCAACATTTACATTGTTATTATCCTTCACTATGGAAAGGTGAGAAACAGGTTAAACAAGAGACAAAATGCTTCCCCTTACCCTTCTTCTTCCGTACTGAAGCTTGGAAATAGAAAGGGAAGGAACTGTGAATCAATTCTGAAGGTAATTTTTTATATGCTAAATCCTTGTCTGTCATTTTGAGCGCAAACATTATCCTTCCCTCTAAGATGTCAGTCTCTCCCTGCTCACCTCTGCTAAACAGGTATCTCTCAAACACAGTAGATAAAATCTGCTTTTGCCAAGCTGTTTATCAGGGTTTATGAGGAATTTCTCCCCTGCAGTTATTAGGGATACATGCAGAATTTTTTTTTCTAAGTTCTTTTTCAAAAGCAGTAATTGGGACAACTTATTGATACCAGGGCTGTCAAACTATGACAACATCAGGCATTCCCAAATCTTTGCAGATTGAAATGGAAAGGAATCATTAGCACACTGGCATCTTTTGGATTAATTAATTTCAAAGAGAACAGCTCAGAGGGTCTGCTCTGTATTGTGAAGAACAGAATAGCTCAAAACATGTCAATAAAACTGCAAGTAGGGTTCAGAGCCAGGCAAAGGAAGTGACTCTAATGACTGCAAGATGGATAATTAAAAAAAAATAATTATGTTTACCTTAGCTAGAAGATATTACAAAACTATGCATTCTAAGGGAAAACAAATGAGGAGTTTCTATTTACATTTTTCTTCTACTACATAACAAGGGACATTCAATAAAATTAAAGGCATCACATTCAAAACCAATAAAAAGGAAATACATCTGCACACAGCACATAATTAGCCCGTGGGATTCTTTGTCACGAGACATCATTGAGACCATGAGCTTCTCCAGCTCAGGAAAAAGGGTTACACATAGGTATTGATGAGAACATCCACAGTGCTCATTTATAGGTTCTTCCTATCTGCTTTGCACATATATGGCATGAAAGGAATGCTCATTAATTAGAGACTTTAATGGCTATAAAAATGTGGGTGTTCTCATAGCTCTCACAGATGTCCAATATATACACAAATACATAGAGGGATATATAAACTATAGATAAATACACACATACAAGCTGTGTTTTATGTCAGGAGACAACTTCTAACTGATGATAGGGAGAACACTTTCCCTGTGGAAGTTTGTTCAGTTGCTGTGCAATTTAAGAATTCTTGTCCCTTCTGATAATAGCCCTTTTCCAGGACAAATAGGAAAATAGGTAGACCACAGATGTTCTTTGGAACAGCAGTCACATTGTTTGCTAAGGTGGCAAATGTTCAGAGTCTCACAGAAGTGGCATTTACAGACTTTTTAAGGAAGAAAGCAAATTTCTGCCACCACTACAGCTTTCCCAGGGCGCAAACACCTCTGGAACATGGTGCAGGACTATTTCTCAGAACAGAAAACTCCTGCCACTGCAATGTGTGCCCCATCTGGATAAAGGCATGAATGGGAAACGTGCTTTACAATGGAAATTTGTCCCATGGCTGCTTGTTAAAGGAGTTTCTGCCACTTGGTGAGGACAAAGGGCAGAGCAAGAGCCACAGCTTGAGCAGGGGGGTGGGAAAGCTAAAATATGATGGTCTCCACTGGGGACATTACTATTAACAAGCTATTCTCCTCTAGGAAAGTGCTGCTTCTGCTTTAAGATCAATATCTCCTGTGGAGGATTGAAAAGCCAGAGAAATAGAAGAATATCCTCAGCTTGAAAGCAATTGGCAGAAGAGGATAACAAAAGGGCAAAAATGGTGCTTAAGTATTGCTGTCCCCTTGGGAAAGGTGGTTGATAAACCAGCAAAGTTTTACAAGCTCTCAGCACTCCATGAAAGAAAAGCAAATGAAAAACACCCAGACCCACAAAGTGTGCTCCAGAAATAATATTTTACATTTTAATCCTGGAAGAAAAATGATGGAGCATTCACAAGCTGATGATACCTTGAGTTAAGCTCTAAACTCCCTTGTATATAAAAACCAAATTTTCTGAGACTTACTGGATCTAAATAATCAGACTGGGGTGGTTTTTTTGGTCTTCATTTGGTTGTTAGACCATAGAGAAGACACTACTTACTTCAGCACCACTTTACTGGGAGACTTCCCACTGGAGTTACATGACTTGACTCACTAAAGGATGGATGGGGTCCATCTGCCCCAAAAACCACTGACTTACAGGGGAAAAAAAGGGGCCACAAGGCTATGATTCCTTCCAGTTGGCCTTCAGATGAGTCCATGTGAGAAAAACCCCAAGATCATAAAATTAAGTATTTAATTGTAGAATTACATGGAAAAATGGTTTTATTGTGTGGATTATTATCATCTATTACTCTGCAGTGAGGGATGTGGCTTGGTTTTACACCCATTTCTCACTTGCTAAACACACTGTTTTACTGTTATAGCCACATAGAAATATGCACTGGGCTTTTCTCTTTTTATATATGATTTATTCATATTTCCATGTCTTAGTCTAGCTGCAGAAATTCTACCTTTTAATGACCTAACAGATTAAAACCAGGAAGAAAAGGACAATTACCTTCCTCATTTCTAGAAAATGAATACAAATTCCTGAAGAATTATGCATATCTAGAATGTGGATGATCAAGCAAAGGAATCTACAACCACATTTCTCAAAACTAGCAAATAAAATACTGAATGCTCAATAATTTTTATTACCAATAGTGAGAGGAATTAAGTTTATCTCATGCACAGAATTCAAAGTGATATCATAATATGCACTTTTTCAGATCAAATGAAACAAGTTGAAGTTGAAGCTGCTTTAACACTGTCAGCTTTTAATAACAGCTTCTGGCAGCTTACCTTTATCCACTAATGAGAGGCCACAGAAATTTAAAATAAAACAATATTAGATGAACTGAAAATTTAGAAAGCAAAGCTAACAAAACATGATACAGCATTATTTTCTTTTTTTCCTTTTTTTTTTTTTCTTTTTTTGGTAGAGGTGCCAAACTTTGATGATGCATAAAATGTATCAACATTCCCTTGCGCAGCAGTAAAGGCACAAGTCTCCACAAAAATCATTCATGCGAGTCATGCACATTTTGAACTCTCCAAAGATGCAGCATTCTTAAAACCTCCTCTGCTCTAGACACTGTACACAGTGCAGCTCCCTTCATCAACTTCACATAGAGACATATAGATATTTACATCTCCACCAAGCCAGCATGCTTGCCAAAAAACACTTTCTTACCAAGCTCTTCAAGCTCTGAGGTCATGGACTTAGAGCGCAGGGTCAGTGCAGTGGTTGGAGCTCGCTTAGGAGGTGGTGGGGCTGTGCATGGGACAGAAAAACACACAAGTGTCAGCCAAAACACACCCTCTGGAAGCCCTGTGCTCACAGCCACAGTTCCATAGCCATTTAAAAGAATAAGCTCCATGAAATAAGGCGAGAATAAATACCTACATGTGGAGGAAACAGCCCTGAGATGCTTTTCATGGACTGAATTTCTCCACTGTTTCTGGCTCTAGCGTAGGTTGCTTGACACATCCGCAAGCTTTTATGTAACAGGATACATAGAAACATTTAAAGCTAAATAACTGTGCACTTCTGTTTCCCAGCAGGAAAAGGACTTTCTAGAGAAAGGACCTCGCAGCAGTGGTGCCCCTTCTGAGAAACACGCAGGGCTAAAAACCTCCTGGGCACCAGCCAATCTCTGGCAGATTAATTTAATCTTTGACGAAACTGTTCAATCTGAGAAATACTGGAAAGCACATTCAAATGGATTTGAATTGTTAAGGTCACTCTAAGGGAAATGGGTGATCCTCAGAATATGCAAGGTCTTAAAATATCCAGGCAATAATCCAGCACAGAAACTACCACCTGTGCTTTAGCATGCTGGTAACAAATATTTCTGGTGGTCAGAAAATATCATCTCGTTCCAACCCCTCTGCCACAGGCAGGGGCACCTTCCACTGTCCCAGGTTGCTCAAAGTCCCATCCATCCTGGCCCTGGACACTTCCAGGAGTGGGGCAGCCACAGCTTCTCTGGGCACCCTGTGCCAGGCCTCACCACCCCCACAGTAAAGAATTTCCCACTAATATTGAGCCTAAACCTGCTGCTTTTCAGTTCAAAGCATTGCCTCTTGTCCTGTCACTACATTTAAGGTCAATATGATACATTCCAAAAGGCAGAGGCAAAAAGGTTGAAAATGTGTGAAGAGTATTTCCATCAAGCCAAATATAATGCAGGACCATGATTTTGTTTAATACAGCCTTTCCCCTCCACCCCACAAGCTGGTCTCACTCTTTTGTTTCGTTTTTAATTATTATTATTTTTAATAAGCAGTGGAGGTGAAAAACACTTCCAGCACAGCCAGAAAGTTTTAATTTCGTGGAGCAGGAGGGATCCTGCAGTGCCAGCTCCTCACCTGCCCCGTGCTGAAGAGCCAGGTGTGTGTGAGTGAGAACTCAGGGCACTGTGGCAGGAACAGGAACTTTCAGCAGCGTGCTGCAGCTGCAAGGAGCACCAGTGAGCAGCAGCAATCTTTCCTGCTTAATGATAATTATGAGAGCCTAATGAATTCCCAGCATAGCTGATAAACCAAACTCTGGGGCATCTAAGGTGAAGGAAACAGCGTAAATTCCTTTTTTGTTTCCTCTTTTTTTGGGGTGAAGTTTTCATGGTGTTTTTTTTGATGGGTGGGTGAGAAACACTGCTAAACTACCCCCATTTCAAGGACATTTGAAATTAATAAAAGATCATCTCTTCTGAGTGCTTTTCCTCTCTTACTACTGCAAGAAATTTTACAACAAGACCCTCAAACATATGCATGTGAAAAACTCATAAAGATTAATGCCAAGCATGATGAGAGAATATTGCTCTTTTGGCCACATGTTAATGTCCAACCCAACAGAATTAAATCACTCCAAATTAAACAAGAACAGGGCATTTCAAAATTGAGAAGCAAAGTCTAATAAATCAGAATTTAGAAAACAGCAATTTCATGCCCATTCTTGGTTTTTTGTGAAGGAAGAGCAGAAGAGTCCATGAGGAAGAGAGAAAAATGTACCTTTCTTCCTTGCTGTGTCATCTGGATCAAGATTCCTGGTTACTGTGACAACCTTCAGCACGAGGTGATTGCCCCCCTGTCGAATCATGTTCACCACCTGCCTGTGGCCAACTTTCACTACATTCTCATTATTAACCTGCACAGAAAGGAAGGAGTCTTTTAGACCAAAAATGCAGAAAATTTTTGTTCTATCATTTTTATAAAAAGAACGTGGAAGGAACAGATAGAAACAGAATTTCTAGTTACTGTCTTTTAATGAAAATATGTAATTAAGGAACAGTGCATAGCTAACACGATGATCAGAAAACAAAACTAATCCTTTGGGAAATGCACATCTAAATAAATTCAACCAAATCCTGCACTTTACTTATTTTATTTACAATGACTAGAATTTTCCTTCTACATGTTTCTGGAAGGATCTCCTGTCCTGGAAGTAAAGGCAGCAGGGCCATAGGAGGCCCAAAGAGTGTCCATGGAAAAAGAAGAGTGAAATACATGAAGCCCTAAGCAGTTACTGTGGTCATGCCAATTATACTTCAAACTGCACTGCAACACT
>NW_005054402.1:745091-768167 GCF_000277835.1 Geospiza fortis | reverse complement strand
ATTAATTTCTAGTGCTAAATCATCCTTTTTGCTGGATTTGTCTTTCCATAATATCAATTAATAGACATAGAAGAAAGCAGAGGCATAAAAACTGTAAATAAGCACGGCTAAAAGTAATTTATTTATTCATTCAATCTATAAGGAGTCATTGAAAGTTATCTGAAATTTGAATGATGACAACATGTAAGACTGAAGTGCTGCCTGTGCTATTTGAACATAAAAGATATTGAGGAATGGAGGAAGAGCTGCTGCCAGGATACATGCTGGGAAGTTGATCTCTCTCCAAAATTCCACTGACTCAGTAATATTTCACTGAGATCACTCAATGCCTCCCAAAATGAACAGTCATTTTCAAAGTAAGTGTTTTTAGCCTCTTCTATTTATTCTGACAGGCTGAGCACCTCACACTCTGAAGGATTTACAGTTCAGAGCAGAGTCTCTCATTAAATATTATTGCTGTTTAGCAGAACAAACAGCACGAGCCGCCCCACTCCAACCTGAAATCATTTTCCCATCCATTGTCTGGAAGGAAAACCTTCCCTTTTTTCAGGCTTCAGCTGAGCCAAAATGCATTTTAATGAAGCAGTGCATTGGTAAACCATCTTTTCAGCAGAGTGCTGCAGTGGGGAGCCTCCAGGACGAGCTGTGTGCTCTGTGCCTGAGCTCAGGGTGCTTTTGGAGATGCTTTTTTGGTTCCAGGCACTGTGACGTAGGTGGAACACATGGTGAACATCCAGACCTGTTGAGCAGGCAAAGACGAAGTTCTCTCATTCTGTAGGTGGAGGGTATAAAAGAATATTGATTTAAATAGGACTCTTGCTGGTTTGCTTTATTTTACACCTCCTTAGCATCTGGTATTTAATTCCAAGAGATATTTATTTAGCTGGACCAATGGCATCTAAATTTAATCTAAAACACTGAAGCAAAAAGCGTTATCCATTTTCTTCTGAATTCCTTCCAGTATTAAAGCCTCAACCAGGTAATTCTTTTTCATAGGAAAAAAAATAATGTAATTAAGAATTATGGAATGCATCCACTCTGTTTTTACTGGAATTAAATTTCAAGCTTGGAAGCCAGTAAGGATTACCATGTAATCCCTAATGCTGTCAAAAAATAGAGCCCTCCAAATAAATCAAAAGTCAATATTAATCAAACACATGTACACTTCACTAGTGTAAAGTGATAAATGTGTAATATGATAAACAGCTTATGCAGCATCCCATCTGTTCCCATCGTTCTGTGCAATGATATTTAACATTTAGAGCAGGAGCAAATATATACAACACATTTTTTTAAAGCTGCCTCAGAAACAGAACCTGTAAATGACTGTTTATAGCAGCTTTGTTAAAAAGGCACAGCTACAAAAGCTGGGATGAAAAGATTGATCCAAAAATAAATAAAATAAAAATATTGATAGGAGAGCTGGAGGTTCCTTAACTCAGAGTCCTATGGAAATACTAGAGGACAAAAGAATCATGGAACCAGCAGAGCAGAACCTCATCTTCACAGTCTTTAGCACCTCAGGGGGTAAAACTGGAGCATGATTACAAAGTAATAACTTGGGAATTGTCAATAGCTTATAAGTGACATTATTTCTTTTACCCTTCTTCAATATTTCATCCAGAAGCCAAAAGTCTGCAGGAAGGGTTGTTAAGCAGTGAGACACCAGAGTTCAAGCAGGTTTGTCTGACAGTTTTAGTTTGATTTATTCAGCAAAACTTTTCCAGGTGTGAGTAATTTGAGGCAAATCTCTCTCCACTTCCACTTCAAGCTTTGGCAAAGGGGAGTTTGTAAACCAGTAAAGCAGGTATCTATTCCAACTGTGCCAATTCATGTCATAATCACCTGTGTTCTCTGTATTAAATGTAATCCCACTGTTTAAAACACTCAAAAACTACTTTTTGTTTTAGCAGCTAGGAGTTTGGAAGGAAGCTCTAGAAACAAAAAGTAAAGTTGTTTTGCAGGCACAAATTTGGGTCTTTCCCTCTTTTTCAACCCAATCTTTCTGCATGTTTTCTGCAATCTTTCACTGCAAAACCTGAGGTTCTTATTTTCCTTCTACAATTCCACAAAACATTTTTCTGCCATGTCCTTTGTAAATAAGTGAAAATAGAAATAGACATGTGAGGAGGCTGGGTCTATGCTACATCAATGAAATCTGGTCATGCAAGAAACAAAATGTAAGGAAAACTGTCCTTTGGGACACCTCACAATTTCAACAACTGTCCTCTCTCCTCTCTGGACTCTTGGGAAAAGCCTCAGAATTCTGTATTTTAGAAAATCATCCTTTATCATCATCGGGTTACTGGGCAGTGGGATGGGAATTACTTTGAGAGAATTAATTGATGAAGTAATATGATTTCATGAATGTCTTTAAAAATAGTCTAAACAGGCTGGATAACTTTTTTTCCCCTGAAATGCAGTTATGCAATAGGTTGAAAAATAATATAATAAAATGTAATATAATATACTACAATATAATACAATATAATAGTAAAATAACCTGCACATTGTAAGCTGGCAAATGCATGAGCTAGAACATATTCACCAAGGCAGCCTTCCTGTAGGAAGGTGCAAAAGGAAAAATATAACCACTACCAGAGAAAGAGATTTTTGCAGACTTTGTTCTATTAATTAAAAAAAAAAAAAGGATAAAAAAATTCTTGATTTCTTCAATGCATCATCCTAATCCTTCCACTACCAAAACATTCCCTCAGTGGAAAAGGCAGTCAGTCATTTTTAACAGCAATTAAATAGGCAGAACTCCATCATTATGCTTGGGATGCCCATTGCAGAATGGTTGAAGTTGGGAATCACATCCTCTCAGAAGGAGCTTCTCAGAGGCTCTTCCTTATCCACTGAACTACTTGGAAAAAAAACCCCAACAAACCCCCAAACCCGTTACACACACTTACAACCCCCTGCCTACACACTTTTTAAAATTCACCCTTTTTGATAAATATTTCACACACACAAACGCAATCACAATTTGTACCAGCGGAAATAAATAGCTCCCAAGTGATTTTGCAGGCTCAAACGATGCTTCTGCATTTCAAGTAACCACAGAGCTGTGCACGTGGCACTGCCTGTCAGCAGCCAGTAAGAGTTTCCCATCTGGAGACTCCAATGTGAGAGGAAGAAAGACACAGTGACCCAGAGACTTTTGGGGAAGTGATTTGTGCTCTCAGTGCCAACCCAGGGGTCACCCACTGAAAACCAGCAAGGGGTTGTGGTGCTTGTGGCCATACTGGGAGGGGCTGGAGCAGCATTTAGCACAAACCAGCACAAACGTCCCAGATTTGCACCTGACAAGCATATTTAATGTCAAAAACTCTATTATTTTATCTTCTAAATTCATTCTAAAGCTGGATTTAATGGGCTTATGGGCAGCACAAGGGTACATAGTGAATCCAGGAAGCCTTCTGTGAAAGTAAATTTGAGCAAATTCTGTTGGCAGCAAACTTCTTATTGAGCATCCCAGGAAAGGTCTGAATGCAAAAACAACCACAGACCCACAGGAGGAGGCAAGTTAAAAGGGTCCAAAGCCAGAAGATGCTTTGGTGTAATGACATTTTATGTGCTTACAAAGTGCACTTCAGCACAAATGATGTCAAGATTCACTGTCTCAAAAAGCTAGCACATGATTTTAACCTGTGTCTTAGATTAAAATAGAAAGTAATAATATAATATATATAAATGAGTCCCATAATGGGAATTAATTTGTGAATTTGCCTCTGCAAACCCAATTATTCCCATCCCACCACAGAAGCTTAAATAGAGAGAAGCAAGTGGCTTCAGTCTACCAGGTTCCAACTATTCATTTATTTCAACAGTTTCTGAAGCAGGCCTTGAAGAGTCTCTGGAAAATTCCTGAAGATTTTCTAATACAAATGGGAAGTTTGTTTACATTCTGATCTCCCACATAAAACATCACTAATTCCCACGGGTGTTTGACCATATCTCATTTAATGTACTTTGGTGTAAAAGATGCTTCAGAAGCTTCATGCACTCTGTTGATCTAAAAGGTGCTTTAAAAATGAAAAAAAAAACCCAACAAAAAGCTTCACAGAAGCAGGGATACAAGGATGTGGAAATTCCAGCTGACATCTTGCATTAATGATGTTTTTGCAGTAATCCACTTGCTCATAGATTTGCCTGCCCTGGTGGCCTTACTGCATGGGATGATGTAAAGATGAAGCCAGTGAGCTGGAATTGGACTAGGTGATCAAAGGAGGCAACTTCCCACTTGAATCCTGTCATTTATGGGATTTCTCCAGAAGAAGAAATATTATAAGAAAGTATTTGAAAAAAAGTACATATGAATTAAGGGAAAAACATCAAAGTCATTCGTAGCCTTGCTACAGTATAAATGTCTTGGCATCAACTCAGATATTGGGGCACACAAACAAGATATGAGATGCCTGAAAGAAAACACGCTGTGGAGAGACAATGTGCTGAAGTTTTGGATTCCATCCTGCCACCACCTTTGCCCCTGTTGGCACATGGGGAATGTTGTGCCTTCTCTGCCTCAGCTCCCGTGGCAAAGGGAGATGGCACTGCCTGGTGCTTGCTCTGGGCGAAGGCAGCAGGACAGGCTGGGACCTGCTGGAGCCTGCTGGCATCTGCAGGGCTGCCCCAGCCAGGCAAAGACTTTTCCTTGGGCTGATCCAGCAGTGGCAGAAATGCTGAGGGATGTGGTCTCTGCCTGGAGACAGCAGAGCAGTCGAGGAAGGGCTCAGCCACTCCATCCCCACGAGTCGCACCAAAGCTGCAGTTGTGCTCAGGAACATCTATTTCTGAGAGGCACTGGAAAGAAGAGGCATCTCAGATCATAAACTCCAGACTCTTTGGTTGTCATGGCAACTGCATCACAAAATTTGTTTCTTAACATTTAGCCAAGCTCCATCTTGGAACTTCTCAGTTTTCCTGTCCCTGCTATTCCTGTTAGGCCCAGAACCTCTGAGAACAAGTGCTATTTTTTGTAATTTCTCTCCTGGGTGTAACCAGTTTGTATTATTTTTTTCCTGTGTAAAGCTACCAAAAGCATAAATAGTCTTTATTTTCCCTTTACTTTCCCAGCATTCTACAAACATATGTGGGAGTAATGTCCTGCCTTGGTTAAACACATGTTTTAATAACATGACAAAGTTGAAAACTTGAATGGAGCATAACAGCTGTCAGTCCTTCAAAGACCCTTTAAATTTTTTTTAGTGTGCCTAACTTTAGTCAAACCAGCCTATAAAGATGGTCATACATTCATCTGTGTTTCACCCAGCTAAGACTGGCCCCATGCCAGTGTCTGACCTCCCTAAAGGGAAATGCGCATCTTGTTTTCTTCTAGTAAGTACAAACTCACTGGATTACTTTGGGATCAAAGCCGATACCCCCAAAATGCAGCAGGGTTAAGGGCTGCTTTTCCTCTCTTATCCATGGCATGATTTAAAAGGCAGAACTATGTTAAATTAGCACTCTTATCTAAAATTTTGGACTTTGCATACTTATATCTAACCTGAAAGCTGTTGCAAGTAAGTGACTCCCATCCTCATGAGACTACACAGAACGTTTAAACATCACTCAATTCCTTGGACCCTGTCCTATTAAAAATAATGGCCTCCATTAATTAGTACCTGTTCCTGTTTTGAATCCTTTGGTTTAAGTCACATTTCATTGGAGAGGTTCAATTAACTTTATTGCAGTTGATTGAACTGCAGTGTTCCGCAATCAATTAAGCGGCACTTAAGATGAATTTGTCCAATGTCTGCCAGGTGCAAGACGTGGAAGCTTCTCATGTTTGAACTTCTCTCAGGGAAAAAATATCCAATGAACTGTGCACATCTGTTTTGCTTCTTTTTTGCTTAAAATAAACTCACTGAAGATAAGTCCATAACTATTTTTTCCCCACATTCCAATGCTCAAAAAAAAAATGTACTAGTTTAAAATTCAGTGAAATGAAAATGAAGTTTGAAGTGCAACAGAGAGTACCTTTACATTATTCATCTTGCGAACATGCCTCTTATATTGAATTTCTTCTCATAGCCTATAAATTATGGTACATAGACAGCACCAAAAATAGGGGACCAAAAATAGCAAACTAGAGGTCACCCATATGGTAAAGAAACCTCTCTAGCATGTCTGCCCTTCACAGATGAAACCATGCACAAAAATCTAAAACTGCTTAACCACTGCAACCAGAGCTGCTTCCATCTCATTCCCCTGGAACATCCAGTCATCCTCCTCCGCTGGGGGCTGCTCCAAGGTGGGGGGAAAGGGGAAAGGGGAAAGGGGAAATGGGAAAGGGGAAAGGGGAAAGGGGAAAGGGGAAAGGGAAAGGGAAAGGGAAAGGGACCCAAGCTGCTCTTTCAAGCAGTGGGAAAACAAACTCCCATCCCTCCATGCTCCTCTGCTGGCCAGTCACCCACATCCCAGTTTGCTGCTCCCTCTGCGCAGTCGCTGATGCTTCACGAGACCCTTCTGATAAATTGACTCCAGAGGGGAAAAAATAATCAAAACTTGAGAGGATAATTTTGCTCTGGATCACAGACTGCCACTGTGATCTGACAGCTGGGCCAGCTCAGGGCAGCAGAGCGGGTGAAGCTGGTCTGCTCTGCTGATGAGTTTTGGATGAGCCTCCTTTTGGCAGCCCTGTGCCACCATCGGCTCCTATTGCCTCCATCAGATCCTCTGGGACAACTCCTCCAGGGCAGCAGGAAGAACAGGATCCCCTTTGGGCAGAATGCATTTCCAAGCCAGACCCATCCCTGGAGCAGCTCCATCCCCTCCTGTGCTGCTGCGTGGGACAGGGAGCAGAGGGAGCTGAGGCAGCATTGCCATTCCCGCTGTGCCCTCGGAACAGCGCCCACCTGCACACCTTGCCCCCAAAGGGATGAAGGGCTTCAGACACCCATGAAACAATTCCCACCCCAGTGCTGGAGGAAAACAGGAGGCTGTGTTCCACCCTAAAAATATCATATTTTTTCAAATGGGGAGTTGCAGTGCTGTTATGCAAGCGCTGGGAGGACAATGGATCTTTATTTGAATTCTGAATGAACCACTTGATAAGTATTTACAGGAGGTAGAAGCTCTCACGCTGAGCCCTTCTATTTTTAAAGCTGTGCATACCTACACTAAAGACCATTAGGCAGAGAATTCTAAAATATGGATCAAAATATAGATCTCTTTATGAGCATTAATAATACAGCCCAATATTCATTTACATTAGGTAAGCACCCTAAGTCAGGCAACACAATTTAAAATTAAACCCTGTACATGGGATATAAACTGCCTGGTTTTGTACATTTCAATGATTTTCTGTTAAAACCTTCCCAGAGATTACACAGATCTATTGACAGAAAGTGTTGTCATCATGTGTTGATAATCTATATTTCCTCCTCCCACATACAGTCACTTTCCAGAAAATGCATCTGCTCTAAGAACAATATTAAAAAAAATGTATTGCTCATGCATCCCTCTTTATGCAGGAAAGCCTAATCTTAGAGCAGATGGAGATAATTCTTCCTTAAAGCCATGTTAGTTTTAACGAGGCTGCCTTAAACTTGGAATCCCTTGGAAATTTAATTTGGAGGCCATGGGAATGAGGACTGAAGTCTGGGCCTGAGCAGTGTCTAAGCACACACAGAATAACCAAACTCACATAAAAAATGTTTTCTGTGTTGGATCAGAATGAAGAAATACCCATCAGTCAGCTGGTGATATGCAAGTGTCCTATTTCAATTGAGAAAATTACTGATTGCACCAACCATACTGCAGCTTTGTGAGTGTTTTATGTCAGACTTCCCAAGCTGAAGATAAACCCCAAAAAGAGATATCAGTGGTGGAGTCATTGCACAGCACAGTTACATGGAAATGCTTAGTTTAAAACAACCTCAAAAGAACATCCAAATCTATAGGCACAATTGTAATGTAAAACAGACAGGAGACACAAATACTGTGTTACACAACATTAACTCAACAAAAGCAGCCAAAGACAACTTTCACAGCTCTTTTTAAAGAAAACAAACTTGTTTATAAGAGCAACTTCATTAATTCATAATAAGGCTTTTTGTTACCACTTCAAACAAGTCACGTTCTAATTTACTTACTCTCCACACAGAATAACCACTTTTTATCTTCTCAAGCAGGAGTACAAGTGCAAAAAGCTCCTCTGTTAAGAGGGAATGATTTATTTTGGTGAATGAACAAGCATCAGACGAGGATAACAGCAGATTCCTCAGAGCATTTTGTCACAGCGAATAAGAATCATCGACAAACCTTTCATTAGGTTTGATTCTATTTGTAAATAATTTGGAAAAAAAAATCTATTTTGGGACAATCTGGTGACTCACAGAGCACGAGGCAATTTCCTGCTCTTTAAAGAGGCCCCACCTTGGCTACAGAGAGAGCCAGTCCTGAGGGAACACCCTCCCAGCAAAAGGCAGGGGCAGCGGAGCAAGGCTTTGCCTTCTGCCCTGCTCCCAGCCCGCAGCAGCCAGAGATGCTGCAGCCTCTCCTTCGGGGACATTTGCTCCACAGTCTGGTTCTGTATCCAAGCAAAGCTTTGGAAACTCCTTTGGAGACACTTCCTGCCTTCCAGTGGCCAGAAGGAAGCCAAACCTGTCACCTGCTTCCTTCCAGCACCCGGAGCCAGCAGCACCATGGTCAGCTGGGGGATGCTCCGGGAGAGTCTGTGCTGTTACATACTGACATTTCATTTCATTTCATTTCATTTCATTTCCCTCAAGACCTGCACAACCTCGTGCCAACAGAGCAGCTCAGCAGAAGAGCCTTGTGGAGATGAGCATGCCCCAAACCTGAGCACAGGCGCCAAAGAGAGCGAGACAAACAAAGCACGAATGCCAAACAAAGCCCAAGCAACAACAACATAGCAAGATTTTCAGTCAGAAAGCAGCAGCTTCATTTGTACCAACAGTAATTTTAGAATCACTTGAAAAGATGTCCAAAATCACAATTTTGCAGACTTGTTCTCCTGCCACTTAAATTTTCTCTGCAACCCAAGTCCCAAAATTAACAAACAGTGAAGCCCCACTGAGCTTGATTCTATGCAAAATATTTTGGAATGTGAACTAAGTCTTAAGCACACAAGGAAAGATCAGAAAAGTAACATAGTTTGTTAAGAAGAACAGAAAGAGATGGTGCTGCCCCACACCAAGGGCAGAAATGCTATGTGCTTCCAAAACTAAGGGAGGGAAACTTTGATTTAAACACCAAATGTTATGCAAATCCCTTATAATTCAAATTAAATTTGTATCTGGGTGTTGTAGAATGGAGTTTAAATGTTAACCAAGCTCTTAGGCAAAGGTTTAAAACTTGGAGGCACTGTAGAAAGAGCTAATATTTCCCACAAAGCTGGAATTGCCAAAAGCTTTGTCGGGGTGAATTGGATACTGCCCTTGATGGACAGGTTCAGGGAAACCCAGGAGCCCAAATTCCCAAGGTGCTCAGCAACCTGCATCCCCCTGCACAGGAGATGAAACCACCCCAGGTGTTGGAATGACTCCTGTGAGCCCCTCATGTGGCAAAACTTCATCCTAAATCCCCAGCCTGGGGAGGGCCAGGGCCAGCAATGGATGGAATGTCAGACAGGTGGAATGTCACCCACCTCATCCAGCCCCTCCTGAGCACTGACTCTCTGCTGGGCTACCAAATCCTGCTTGGCCAGCACCTCCAAAGGCACTCCCACTGCAGGATTTGGGAAGCAGCAAAGGCTGGGGAACATTTCCAGGACTGGGTGGGCACAGCTGCCTTGCTTTGGAGCCTGACTCCATCTGTGTGTGACAGCACATTGCTCCCTGCCAGCGGCCACACATCCCCCCGGAGAACCTGGAATACTTGAATTTGCCAGCCTATGTGAATTCTACATGCTGCAGATAAACCTGGGAAAAAGAACCTTGCGTTTTGCCAAACATGCACCAGGTAACCCAGCTGGAGGTTACCAATTCCATTTCCCAGCTAGCAGGAACAATTCCTTTAGTGCCACGTTGCTCACATGGCTTTCCCTCCTCACATGGAGACAGAGCTGTGAGAAGAAGGCACACTCATAGCTCTAATGCATAAATTTTAGATGACTTTAAGGTAGTGATTGATTCTCCTTGAGTGCCATCCTCTTTTTTTATTCCAGCCTCTGAGCTCTTTGCCTAATTGCCCAAATTGCAGTAGCATCACATCTGCTTTCTCTCCAAATACCTTGACCTAAATCAGCTTTGTCCCAGTTACTGGCATTGACAAGTCTGGCAATGGTAGAGAGATAATTTCAGTGCATCCTAATATGCTTTTTATTGATTTCCAGGTGGGTTTTTTTTAGACTACAAGGAAGACAGCCATGAAAGACATGATTTAGATTCTGGAGTCTAACTGAGGCAACATAAAAGCTTCAGCTCTAGGAAACATTCTAAAAAGCAACCTTAGTGTGTGCTACTCACTCCTACTGCTGTGTCCACCAAATCCTGCACAGGCAGCACTCCTGGAATTGCACAAATCCAGGGCAGAATATCTTCTGCCACTGGCTTTGATTGGTGCATGACTGTCAGCCTTCAGAGCATCTTCCTGCAGAATGCAAGGAATGCCTGATCCATGACCAAAGCTCCCTGTCTTT
This sequence comes from Geospiza fortis, assembly GCF_000277835.1. Taxonomy (NCBI): domain Eukaryota; kingdom Metazoa; phylum Chordata; class Aves; order Passeriformes; family Thraupidae; genus Geospiza; species Geospiza fortis. The sequence goes on along the minus strand of NW_005054402.1, from coordinate 757,558 downwards.
GGGAGAGTCTCTGAAATTAAAACTATTTTTAGACACCCTAAATATATGCTGTCTGAAATAGTTAAGTGAGCCATTGTTGCTAATACATAGTTCCTTTCACACACATATAGAATACATGCTTATCACCCAGAGCACATTCCTTACTGAGGGAGCACAATTTTGTCCAGAGGAATGGAGAAAAATGTAGGTGTGCACACTAGAAATAACTCTGCTAAAAGGCATGGGAACAGCAAAAAGCTGGGGGGTTCCGAGGCAGCACTTTAAAAACAAATAAATCAATCAATCAGGCAGACCAAAAGATGTCATTAATTAGTCCTTCTAATTTCTAAGTGGGGAAGAGCAGCTCTAACCTGATAGAGACTTTACCAACTCCATCAAATGGCCAATGTTGGTACAACAGGCAAGGGCTACTTAAAAATAAAACAAAAGGACAAAGGACTGGGAAAATCATCCTTTTAAGCACAAATTTACTCCAATTTAAATGTTTCCTCAGCAGAAAGCATTTTGCTTATGTTTACATGGCAGTTCTTTCTCAGCGTTCTTGCTCAGAAGGAAAGGACTGGAAGTTTTATGCTCCTGGAGAGACTGAATCTCATTGTTAAATTCAGGAATTGGCTGCATCCAAAACTGGAAAAACTAATTTTTAAAATTCACCAGGGTTTGTATGCCAAAGTTAGGGCAAATAATTTGGGTTTCCTGATTTTCTGTGCTATTCCTGAGGGCCTGGTGGCTGTTTGTTTGGGAATTCCTGATCTCTGTGGACATTCAGGTCCAGAGTTATTTTCAAAGAGAAACGAAGAGAGTGTCTCACAGAGCAGTACTTAGAAATTGAGGATATGGAAGAAAGCAGCAGCAAGTCTCTGGAAAGTTTTCCTGCATCTATGGCATAGGCATGTGTAGGAAGTTGTGTGGATGCAAGAACTCTAAAAACAGACATTTTGTCACTTTGGTTAGAGATCAAAGACCTAGAAAACAGGATGCAGCCTCCTCAAAGTATCAGATTCTCAAGTTACTATCTAATATATTTCCATCATTGCTCAAAAATAAGTAATTTTATCATAAAATCCTAGCACCATAGAATGGGTTGGGATGGAAGAGACCTTAGAGTCCAAGCCCTCCTGCCATGGGCATGGACATCTTTCAGTAGGTTCAGGAGTTCCTTCTCATAAACCCAAACCTTAGGACAGAAGCAAATAAATATCTCTGTTGTGCATAAAATTAAGCAAATTTATTGGAACTTTAGAAACCAAGCCAAGATTGCATCTTAGAACTCTATCATTACCTATCTGCACCAAGATTAAACTGATAATAGTTCCAGAATAGGCAGGATCTTGGGGTTAGTTGCTTAGCAATTGAAACTTCTCTTTCAGAAACCAAAGGAGGCCTAACAGCACCTTTTGTGATTATAACTTGAAGTTTTCCTTCCTGACAGTGCAGCTGTGATGTTCTTAGCTACAAATCAATCACCTAAACCTTGACTTTATTTTATAACACGGTTCCTGCTATGCAAGGGAAATATATTCCCGTCTGCCTGGATTCTGAGCTCTAATTTCATCAGAACCCTAATTTGGTGCCATTGAAGTCTATTCCCACTGAGGGTGGCTCAGCTTTTCTGCACTGAGACACTTTACAAATTCTAGATCACCCTTGCCCAGCAGAAATATGACAAATACAAATCTTTCCCACCCACTTCAGTAAGATCAACTAAATAATCAGGGAAACAAGGATGGAGCAAGAATTAGGATCTCATTCATCCTTTAACAATGGAAAAAGTTTCTGATAACACTGAGGAGTTAAGCCACTAACAAAGCATAACTCAGAACTAGGACAGAACCTGTTTTTTCAGCCAGAAAGGCACATGCCCAGACAAGAAAGTGAAATTGATAAATTCTACAAGCCAAGAATAAGAAGGAAGGATGGGTTGCAGGCTGTGATAAAAAATCAAGGTCAGTTTCCTCCACCTGAAAAGACAAAGTTATCTTTCACTTTCCAAACCAGTGTGGTCCAAGTCATCTATTTTATGGTTTTGCTTCTTGTTTTGCCTTCTAAGCAGGAAATGCAGTATAAGTTTTAATTTTTTTATTCAGGTCTGGAGTACTGAATTCATCACAGCTACAACCAAAACATTAGCAAAGTTCTCTTAAATATATAGTGAAATCCTAATTATGAACTGTGGCTTCAATTGCCTTCTTCGCTCCTGTTTCTGCTTTCCATGGAAAAGTTACATTCATTTTGCCTTGGAGCATGTGCTGCTTTTATATTTTCCTCTTCATGCCTTTGAAAATCAGGGCCACCTCTTTACAAAGCTCATGGGCAGCTTCTCACTCCCTGCTACTGCAGCATCCCCACCTTGGGTTAATGAAGAATGCCCTCACTTAACTATGCATAACTGGATTTATTTCTGCCTTTTTTTTTTTTTTTGGCCTCACCCCGGGGTTATCACATAATTTATCAAGAAGAGATGAAGTATTTTGTTTGACATAGCTGCAGCCCATCTGGAAGGTTGCAGGAGATGTAATGCGGCCGAGAGCGATTATTTCATCCCGCACCATGACAGCCAGCAAGAAGCAGCAAACAACAACAACAAAAAAACTCACTGTGAATTATATAGGTGCAGAACTTTCACTGTAAAAGCTGGATTAGCTAAAAGCTTCCTAGAGAATACTTAGTCACAGAAAGAATAAACTCTGGTTACTTATTTCCTTCCCTTTGTCATGCAGCAAGACACAGATTAAAAAGACTGACCCAGGGAAGCCAGGCACTTTGAGGGCTTGCCAGTATTTTGATTAGTGACCAAAGTCAGTGAACTGCACTTTGTCTTGTCTTTTATGTAAGAATAAGGATGAGTCATGCAAGACTAAAATAAACACCTTCTTAGAGGCAGCCTTGCTAATAATAGCAGCTACATCTTTAGTCCTCCCCAGCTGAAACTACTCTATTACTAAAGCAGTAGTATGGAGCAGAGCATGCTCAGGGAGGAATTCTACCTCTGCTGCCTGCACCTTCCTAGCTGATGGTATCAAAACAGACAGCTCAGAGCAGACACTTCCTCTGGGCCTGTGTGGCACAGTTTGGCAGCACGGAGGGCTGTGGGGGTGGCTGCTGTGAACATAAGAACCTGCTGGAAGGTTCTGATGGAGCCAGCGCCAGGATGGACTCCATGCTGGCCATGGCCAAGCCCACCAGCAACGGTGGGAGCACCTGAGTGAGAAAAAGTGAGAGAAAAAGCTCTGCAGGCCCCCAGGTCAGGGGAGGAGGAGAGGCAGGAGGTGCTCCAGGTGCCAGAGGCATCTGTGTCCCTGCAGCCCGTGGAGGAGGTCCAAAGGGAAGCAGGGATCCAGCTGCAGCCCGTGGAGGAGTCCTGGGGAGGCTGTGATCCTACAGAAGCGAGAGGAATAGTGGATTTGTCTTTACAAACAAGCTGTGGGTCTGCTGGTAGATAAAAGAAACAATGGGAAGGATTCCACTGATTGATGAATGGAGAAAGATATTTGCTTTTACAAATAAACTTTAGGTTTGCTGATATACGAAATCAGACATTGAAAGACGAAAGAAACAATGGGGAAAAAAACCTCAAAATTCCATAAGAATTAAAAATTAAAAGGGAGGGTTATTCAGTAGAGTGAAATCTTCAGTATCAGGTGTATTGGGGAGTCTGTACCTCTCAAGTACCTCAGCCAATGGGGAAAGAGACAAGGGAAATGCAGCTGGGAAATTGGGATAAAAAGGAGGCTGCATCCTCCAAAAATTTGAGACATCCCAGGGGAATGCCCCATGGCCTCTGCCTTTATTCAAATAAAGTCAAAGGACTCCTCTGTCTCCTTTTTGGATGTAAACTTCTGATGTTTGTGGATTAATTTTCCTAACAGAAGCCTCCTGCAATGCTGCAGGAGATCCATGCTGGAGTGATCTGCTCCTGAAGGACTCACCCCAAGGAAGGGACCCACGCTGGGGCAGTCTGGAAAGAACTGCAGCCCATGGGAAAGACTGAGGCTGGAGAAGTTCATGGAGGATTCTCTTCCCCTCTCTGGAGCAGGGAGAGGGTGTGGGGAGTCCAGCCACTGAGGAGGAAGGAGCATCAATGACCACATGTGATGGACTGGCCATGGCCTCCAGTCCCCATCCCAGTGTGGGGGAAAATCAGGAGGAAGTTGAGCCTGGCAAGAAGGGAGGTGTGGAGGGGAAGAGTTTTAAGATGTGTTTTGTATTTCCCATTACCCCAACTTGAGCTGTTATAAATTAAATTAATTTTTCTCCGCATCAAGACTGTTTTGCCAGTGACAGTAGCTGGTGAGGGATCTCTCCCTGTCTTTATCACAGCCCAGGAGTTTTTGGGGTATTTTCTCTCCCTGAAACACTGGTGCATCCATGAACTCTGCATGCCACTGATACCAAAGGGAAGCTCAATTTCCAACTAGAAAACAGGAATACTTCCTATTCTTAAAACATAAATCACGTCTGTGAACTATTCTCTACAAAGTATTTTCAACGTATGCATCCCATAATAAATACACGGATTATATCTTGACACTTTGAGGAAACTATTAAACCATTACGTGTCTTTCAGGTGTCATTGGGTAGGAAGGAGTTTAACCATTTTTGTACAGAAAATTCAAAAATTTGCTATTTCTTGAGTGCAGATGACTACCCAGGGAACACCAGCCAAGGAAAAAAACCCTTCCACAACACAGTAAAGCTCAATAAACCCAAGGAAAAGAAAACTTCCCTAAGTTACAACTGCACCATGAGGAACTCTTCCCACTTATCCCAACAGACAGGCTCTTCCTGCTTGAATGTGCCTCAGACAACTGCACTGGATTCGTGTTTCCCTGGAATTAAACAGTTTTCAGGTGCTCCCAAGCCTTCCAACCTCTCCACAACAACAATCACCTCCTGTTCTTTCACCTGAGCAGTTAAAACAGCAGCTGAACAATGAGCCTGATATATTGCTGGTTATCCTTTGAGACATTACGGACAAGAATCTTTTTCTGGGTTGGATCAGCCCTCTGTACAGGGAAGACTTATCCCAGTTAGAACCCACCTCTGGAGCAGAGCTGTTTTATTTCAAGATGGTCACAATGATAATTTTTTAAAGCACATTTGATAATTGTTCAAGAGGGGAGAGCAATTTTTAGAAAAACTAGAGAATGCCCTGCAGGTTCAACACAACTGATCTTTCATTTACAAGCCTCAAACTGTGAGGTCACCGAATATTGTCCTTCAAAACTGACAACCAAGACTGGCTCCTATTAGAAAAACATTGTTGGTGGCTTCTCCAAGACTTAAAAACCCCATTTAGCTTCTCATTTCCTCTGTGAAGTTCTGTTAATTATGCAGCCAAACTTGGAAAGGCCAAACAACAACAGATTCTTCCATGGCTCTCACAGTCCTCTGGCATTAGGAACATATGTCATTTGTGTTTTATCAGACACCAAAGGAACTTAATCTTGCTTCTTGGGCACTTCTGAATTATTTCTGGCAAAGAGAGGCATTGAGATTAGAAAGGGAATAGTCCTGGCAGCAGGAGCAGTTTCTCTGCAGCCTTTAAACCATGCTCCCCCTCACCTCACATTTAGAAAGTATTCCAAGTTTCCACATATTTATATAAAACTTGATTCTCCTAATTTAATGAACTAAGTCAGTGCAGTGAGTTAATAGGTTATTACAAACTTTTTCCCAATATAAATCTGGATCAAATGGCAATATTCCAGTGGAGCACTACCAGGTGGGCTCTCAGGGAGATCTGCTGTCAGGAAGGCACCTGCATGGCAGAAAGGAGTGGGGATTGTCTTCCTGGTCCTGCCTTCCCAAATGGCTCTCCCAGCACACCATATGCTCCACACACAGTATCCCAGATGGATGCTTAAAGGGTTCATTAATTCCTCAAACCCAGATTTCTGAGGTTCTGGACAGCTCTTACCTTTGTAACATAGGGAGGGAGAAGTAAGAGCCAAAAACAAAATTGGGGGAAAGGGAGATAAATTAAGATGTGTGCAGGGATGGTGGGGAGCAGCTCTGAGTTCCTTCCTTTGGATCCAGGGCTCCAGGACTGTCATGTTCCATTGAAATAATTATCTGTACACAAATGACATTTTAAACACAGCTTCACTCTTGTGACACCAGGCACAACTTTGGAGGCTTTGCTTTGCTCAGAGCTGCAGACTGCATTAGTCATAACATAACTTAACCTTTAAAGGAGCAAATCCATGGCCCACTAACATTTTTGGAGGGAAAATATTTCATAACATCCCAACAGCCAGAACAATCCATCAGGGCCTCTCCAGTTCTCCTTTTTGCTTTATTCTTTTGAGGCACCACTGTCAGCTTTGTTGTCCCGGCATTTTTCTCCTGCCTCAACACAAGGCTGTGATGAATAATATTCATTCCCTCCCTCCCTGGGTGTGGGGTCAGATTAATGCTGCATGGAACATCTAAGGAGAGATGAATGGGATCCTGGAAACATTTCCTTCAGGACCTGTGCTCAAATCCTACTGCATTTGGAGGTGGAGCTTGAGAAGATCATCACGCAAGTTGTCCAAAAGAGGTGGAAACAGGAGCTGAAAAATCTAGGAGGAATCAAGCCAAGAGCTTTCTCTGATGTACACGTGGAGCACAGGAGGACCTCTAGTCTTCCTCATGCAAATGAATTGAAAGCTGCACTTCAGGAAAAAGAAGTCCACAAATTTGTTGGAATGCAAGTAAAGAATCCCTTGGTAGATGGCAGAAAAAGAGAGCAAAATTTGTAATGCAGATTTCTGCCTCTTTCTATTGTCATCTAAAATTTTGCTGGTGCTATTTGACCTCTTTTCCAGCTCTTCTCTGGAAGAACAGATGGAAGTCAAGTAAAAAACATGGAAAGGAACAGCACAGTCTTGTACCCCTCTGAGAACAACAAACAAGTGGTAGAAATTGAAATATTTTCTTTCCTTAGCAATAATTTTTAAATAGATCTTTCCTCAGACACACCCTTTCTCCACAGCCCCTGTAACTGATAAACCAAAGAAGACAGCTTCCCTAAGAACATTTCCTAAATTTCCTTAATATTTTTTTGCCTTGTCACTGACCCAGTGATAAAAGGCTCTGACATTTTACACTGAAGAAGGCACAGATGATCTATAATCCATTTTTAACCTCTCTCTCTGCAGCATCTGGACAATTATTATCCCTGTTAGAAGCCTCTGGAGTCAAAGAACTTACAGAATGTATATAATCCATGAAAAAAAAATGAAAATACCTATCCTCTGAAGTACTCATCCAGAATTTTGTAAAGTCTGTGGCTCTGAAAGAAGAAAAACGTGAGAGATCATCCATTCCAGAAGAACATCTCAAGATGCTCATGGGGGAATGGCTTCAAGCTGATATTGGGTGGATTGGATCAGATGGGATATTGGGAAGAAATCCTTCCTGTGAGGTGGGGAGGCCCTGGCACAGGGTGCCCAGGGAAGCTGTGGCTGTCCCTGGATCCCTGGAAATGTCCAAGGCCAGGTTGGACCTCACTGATGTGAGCCTGTTGTGGATCCAGGAGGATTTATCAGCCTTCTCCTGCTTGTACTGCTTATCCTGCATCACATGGATTCATCTGATCAAAACCTTCAGCTATTTCTGACCTGATTTTGATGGGTGATCCTGTCTCTGCCCTAATAATGCCAGTGATGGTGCTCCTTTCATCTGAAGCAGCGAGATAACTTCATTAATAACTCAGCATGATGTCATCCCTACATTCCCTCTGCCTGTAGCATTTTTAGACCCTTGTGATCTAACTTTCCTTCTAAGTCTGGCCCCTACTTTTGAAAAAAAAAAAAAACCTAGAAATTTTCTGCAAAAGGTTGAAAAATGTTTAAAGTTATTTCTCTTTCAGCTCCCCAGACTTTGAAGCAGAAGAGGCTAGAGGGGATATCAAAATTATTTTTTGAAAATCCAGCCCTTAGAACATACGATATAAGATATAAGATATCTTAAGATATATATACAGATATACTTAATCTGTAAATTGTGGGCATAAAACTCAAGTTATTTCCCAGAAACACAAAAGGGATCAGGAGGGCGAAAGTACAGCAACCTCTTCCTACAGGAGCAATGAAAAGTTTTGAGGGACAAAGTACATTAAAAAATTGAAGTCTGTTACTCCACTTAGTGTCTGTGCAGGAATACAAAACACTGGATAGAAATACAGATTTTCTGGAAGTGTCAGAGGTCTGATTTTGACTGCCATCACATTAGGAGGAAATGTAAGAAAACACTGTTCAAGTGTGTTGAAGCAAGTCAGCAGATTATAAAATAACATGTATTTATTTGTGCCCCATCTCTTGAATATTCTTACAGACCAGACCTTGTTTCCCACTACAGCACATGTGACTTGTTAAAACCCACTTTAGTTAGAAATTAATAACAGCAGCTACAGCAAAGCATGTCATATCAACTTGGCTACATCAGCTTCCACCACAGGAAAGTGAAGGTGTCATTTACAACAGATTAAAAAAAGACTGAACTCCCTGTGGTATTAACTTAGGAAGTAACTGAAATAATTTCCAGCTTTGTTTCATCTTCTTCCAGAATATGATTTAATCCTCTTTGCAGATAATTCTCCATTTACCAAGCAGGAAACTTTTGAGACCAGGATTACGCAAAATGTGCCTTGGACCACAACAACTTTGATTTTCCAAAAGGCACAAGAGAATCCAGACCTTCATGGAAATCCAGAAAATATCCAGGTCAAAACTTTTTTGATGGGAAGACCCCTGACCTATCTAAACGTCCAATTACAGGTGTGTGTATTTGCCTATTACTGTTTTCAAATATTTGACACCTACTTCAGCTCAGCATTCAAGGAGAAAGGTCAGAAAAAACATCAAGAGAATGTTTTTAGAGACAAATTCACCCAGAGAATCAAGTCAGAGAATGAATTTATTTCACAATTTCTTGCAGTATACTAAGTAAATAATTTATTAGCTCGTTTGAAATTATGAATACCTTGAAAATAAAAAAAAATGAAATGATAAGCAAAAGGATTTTGTTGGGGTTTTTCAGCTAATGAATTCTTAAAAATAAAAACAACAATATAATATTGTCATATTGTCTAGCTAGATTTACTTGGCCTACAGTGATACAGTAATGCTTCATTTACTAAACTCTGCTAGGGAAGGAACAAAAAATTGGAACTTTCCCATGCTGATAAATAAAGTCAGAGATATTCTGCTGAATAAATTGACAGAAATGCAAATAACAGCAGGATTTGCATGAAGGGAACCCTCCTGTGCAAGCACCAAAATGTGAATTTTAGGCTTACTGAATACACAATAATTTCAGCATACAGACCTGAATTATAATTATTTTTTAAGCAAGAAAACTCACGTAGTTATTGATATGTTAGGTAGTCATTAGAAGCTGATCATTCTCTTGTGAGCTGAAGTTTGTTAATCCTCTTTTTAAACTAATCTAAATTTAATGAGTGACGGTAAGAAAGAGTCAATAAGAGCTAAAAATAATCTAACAGCCAAAAACGTAGGCAATGATTTATTTATCTTCATGCTGATGAAGGTGTGTGGAAAAGCATTGAATAAAGCAGCATTTTTGTGGATCAGTAGCCAAACCAGTATGTGGCCAGTCAGATAGCCCTGGGTTCATTTTCAGCATGGAATATTGCAGACTGATTACATTTCAGCAGAGCAAAGAATCCAGCTGGTGTGTTTTGATTATCCATTTTAATCCAGAAACAGAGAACAAGCTTGGCTTGCTCAACGCTTCTTTGATAACTGTGTACCTATATCCCCATTTAAAAAATCCCAAATTTTGCCAATTTTTATATGATGTAAATCTACAGAATTCATATGTCTGCATCACAGAATCATGGAATGGCTTGGGTTGGAAGGAAGCTTAGAGCTCAATTAATTCCCACCTATATTTATAATATGTACTAGCATTCCAAGAGGATGATGGCAATATTCAGTAATCATTCTTTTCTCTGTCAGCAGTCAGGAAAAAGCTAAACCTAGTACTGAAACCAAATGCTAAGTGCATGACTGAAGCCTTAAGCAACCAGTTATTAGCTACTGCTATCAGCAAAATAATCCCCTGCTGAATGCTGTTAATTAGAGCAAACAGTAAAACCATGGAAAAATGGAAATGCTCATCTTTGTCACAACAGGCTGCAGTTTCCTTCAGTAATGGTCAGAATCTGGGTCACACACTGAAGCTCCTCACCATTTAGCATTTTCCAGGAAGAGCTGGAAAATCCAGCAGCTGATTCCCCAAACCACGATGATTCCCCACCATCCCCTGGGAACCCATGACCTGTGAGCACAAGGATGAACATATCCAAGCTTCCTTTCAAATCCATCAATAGTTAATGGCACCTCTGGCACCCTGTGTGTGGGTTTGAAATTATCCCCCACACAAACCAGAGTGTCTCTTTGATAACACAGACTTTAAAGAACTGCCATTATCCAAAAAGTGTTATAAAAACTCTTGGAGAATCATGGGATCATTTAGGCTGGAAAAGACCTCAAGATCATTGAGTCCAAGTCTTAGCCTAGCACAAATATTCTCTCTGTTTTCCTCAAAATGTGGACCTCAGTCATTTTAGGTGCAGTGGCTTCTCCAGAAGAACCTCCCTAGGCCATTTTTCAATGCACTGGCAAGGAAAAAACTCCATTTTCCACCCAAAACCTACTTCTGAGATAAGCCAAGTCCAAGGAAGGAGCCCCACCTGACACTGTCAGCACACAAATGCTGAAAGCAGCAGATCTGAGAGAGAAAACAGAGGTCACCCAGCACAAGGGAAAGGGCAGCATAAGAGACAGAATGCAAAAATACTCAGAGAACCAGTAAAAGCTGAAGGTTGCTCAGCGGACAAAGCAGAAATGCACAGACAGAGGCAGGAAAGCTCTCAAGTCAGCCAGGAATTCAGCAGTGTCCAGCAGGGTCTGGAGAGCAGAGCTGCCCAAGGGTCAGGAGCGATCTGGCCACAGGAATTTATCACAGAGATGGGAGGCAAAGGGACAGAAAACCTCTGAAAAGAACATAAAGCCACAACTGTTCATTCTGGATACGAGTCAAGGGCTAGAAAATATGACAGTCAAGATAAAGGGGAGAAGATTTCTGAATAGTTGGAGGTGAAAAACAAAGGTATTGGTTGGATGTGAAAGAAAGAACAGAGTTATCAGGACAAAAATATTGACGACACGGAATTGCTTGAAGAAAAAGACAAAAGACACATTCAATTTGCAGTGGGAAGCTGATTGCATCTTCCCAAGTGAGGATTCAATCCAAATGACAAAGGCAAAATTGAATATTATTCTGTGACTGCAGCATGTGAATTATTTTAGAGATGTCAATAAAGCAAAGAGTAAACACCAGCAGAGAACATGGGTGTAAAAAAGATACACTGAAATGGAGGGGATTCAAGCAGCGATAACATCTTTCATTACTGACATTGATTTTTTTTTCCGTGAATCTTATTAAATTAATACTGTTGGTCACAAGACATTGATCTTTAGAAGCAAAGCAAAAAAAGCTTGAAGTCCATGTGAAGCAGAGGGAGACACAGCATTGGTTTCTTGAACCCTGGTGTAATGAATGCATTTCAAACTGCATTCATTTATTAAATGGAATAAAACAGATTTTTTTTGTCAAGATTAAGGTCGAGGTAAAATACTAGTGAGATGCAAAGCAGTGATTTAGTGATATTTTGGCAGGAACTCGGCACTAACTTCTAAAATCCAGATCTATAGAAAAACATCTGGGATATAGAATAGTGTGCCATAGATTTATATTGGCATCACTAGAGGTAAATTTGGGAAATGGGTTATAACAGCCTATGCTGTCAATCCCTCCATCACCCATGGACATCTTTTCCCTTAGTTGATTTAAAGAAGAACCTCTCTAAAAAGGCAAATCCAGACAGAATGACCAAAGCCATTTCAGTTTTTGAGATGGGCAATCTATTTTAAGGACTGTGACTTTCTCTCCTAAATTTAATGATTCCTCTATTCATCATCTTAGCAGGATAGTTCTAGGAGAGTCTGTACTTAAAATTTGCTTATATAGAAATCCACAGGGTCTAAAGGGAACTTTCTCCTTTGAGGTCAGCTCTCCCAACAGTCTGAATTTAATATTCCATGCAAAGTGCCACGAGTCACTGTAATTTTCCTTTCCCAAAGCTGCTGCATACAACATTATTTTATCTGATGTTTAGAGCCTGGTAGATTCACCTAAACAGAGATCAGTCGAATAACAAAAGGCCTGATGCAGAAAAGCAGTTTCCAGCAGTAAATACAGATATATTTACTCTGGATATATGGATTTTTCATCATTCCTATTGTTATCTGTACCTGTAAAGACTTCAATACATCTTATTTTGTGTTGGAAGAAAACTGAAAATAATATGTTATTTTTTGTGGAGTCCTCTTGCCCATAGGAGATTGGGAGCACTATGGTAATATGATAAAATACTTGGGGTCCTATTTTCC
>NW_005054402.1:739782-745081 GCF_000277835.1 Geospiza fortis | reverse complement strand
GTACCATGGTATCTGTAAAACAGAATTCAGAGTATTTCATTTCATGTTGACATGACTGTGTCTGATAACTGAAGGTTCTTTAATCCCCCAGAATATGTCAAATGCTTGAAAAACCATCTGATGTCTGGAACAAATGAAAAATATCCTGGTCTCATTTCCTGCCAAGCAATGAACTCCAGCTCTCTGGCAACAGCACCACCAAGTTCAACATTTCCCCCTGGCTCCCAAAGCTCCCAATCTGCAGAGCTTGCTCTCATTCAGGAGTGTTGCTTGTTAGGAGGGAATCATGGGCAATTCCTTAAAATCAGAGATAAAAATGCCACAGAACATCAGCGAGCACTTCAACACCTCTACTGTAATCACAGAACAGTTCACATAAATTTCATTATCTTTATTACTCCTGAAATCACCAAACTGTCTGAAGAGCACGTAAAATATAATTTAAGAAAGGGAGAGAGAGCAATCACTCTCTCATGGCAAATGTGGTCTTTTTAGAGTTATTTTTCACCTCAGAAAAGGTGAGTTTTTCAGTACAACATACATTTCAGCTGCACTCCATGATCCTGATGGGTCCCTTTCAATTTAGTATATTCTGTGATTCTGAGATTTGTAGTAAAATAATTTTTGCTTCAGTAAAATCATAGAGATACAAGCCATTAAAAAAGCCATGTAAAAATGAAGCTGTGAATTAGTCAGATGCGGAAAAGTGGAAAAGCCCCATTATCCATCCCAGCCAGAGTTTTTCTTCAGAGACAAAACTCAGCCTTCCAATTCCTTGCAATACCAGGAAATAAAATTACTTCTCTAGAAGTATGCACTAAAAATATTCCTTCACTTCTACTATTTATTGATTAAAGTTCCTGTTGCAGTCTAATTTTTTCCAGCACAACTATTGCCACCTCATACCTCAGCAGCTGCCCTGACTGGCTTATCCAGAGGTTTCTCCTTTGCTGCAGGACTTTTGCCTGGCCCAAGCCAGAGGAGCCCAGCAAGGAGGATCCATCTCAGTGGCTCAATGAGAAATGAGTTTGGAGAGGCAGGTGATGACTGGGATTAAATTCATTACACTGCAACTCCTGATTACAGGCTCAAAATACAGTTTAGGCTCATTCGAGTTAAGCACCCAGAGTAAAAGAATGGCATTCAATATTTTATAAGTATATCAAGGCCCCAAGAAAACCCAAAAAGGTTTCTGTTTTTGTGTGCTGCTGTTAATGTTTTAAGAAGTGCAGTTCAGGCCTAATATCTTACATGCCAAGGAGATGGAGAAAGCCCCACCTCTGCAACAACTCCCTGCTCCTAACAACTTTGTGTAGCCCTGTTAAGAACTTCCCACAATTCTGTTCTCTAAAACCTGACGCAAAAGCAGAGCACAACAATAAACTTGTTTATTTACAGCTCCAGTGACAATGAACAACTGAATGTTGCTCAATAGCAAGAAAATATTTAATGCTCTGTTTCATCTCTTGTTCTGCTCTCTCTTTCTCCAGCTCAGCCTTGCATCTCTATGACAATCACTACACAAACCACATCATCCTGCAGCCCACACAGGCAGTTAACAATTTATCCCTGTTGTCTCCATCACATCCACTCAGGAGAGCAGCAATCATTCCTTCTTTAAGACTCTGCTAATATGAATAATTAATTTCACCCCTTGAGTCCCAACACCAGTTTCCACTGTCCCTTTAATTACTTGGACAAACAGATTGGGATCTTCTTTTCTGTGCCTTTTATGCCACAAATCTTTTACTGGGATCAAAGAAACAGTCTGAATATTCCCCATTAAATGTAAGTTAGCAGTGAATCATGTCCCAGTCCTCCACACCACACACTGCACTGTGAAATTCCAGATATGCCTCAGCTGCTTCACTGGCACCTGCTGAATGCATGCCTGATGATCACTCGCGGGTTCAGCCCTAGTAAAAACTCTGCTGCTCTTCTTGTTAGGTCTGCATTGCCCTTACAGGAGGGAAATCTCTCTTGCCCCATCAGAAAATTCCCACACAGAACATGGACAGTCCAACCACCAGAAAAATCAATCTAGGTTTTACTTGAATTCAGCTTTTTTTGCCCTCATTCTCCCTTCCAATGGAGAGATTGAAGCTGTTCCTCAGACTCCTCTCAAACACCAACCTGTCATCTGTCACTGGACACCTTGCCTGGCTTTCAGGCTGACACTGGGATTTCTTTTAAACTCGGGGCCACATGATGTCTCAAAGGGCTCACCTTCACAAAAAGAGAAAATATCCTGTGGTTGGTTTAGCCAAGATCCCCAAACAGAGACACAAAAGAAACCTAGGATTCAGATTATCACAGCTCAGGGAAGAAATGATGTGAGCCTAAAGCTGAATTTCAGTACAAGCAAAGCACCTTTGATTATCTCATTGTTGGACCATGCTTGCATGGGAAACATTTTGTGCCAGGAATAGCACAACAACAGCATAAGTAATTCAAACTCCTCTCATGAAGTTAATATTTAACCTGAAAAAATCCCTGTAATCCAAAAGGGCTACTTTGTCTCAGAAAGAAAGAATTAAGGCATGAGCTGTCTTTTTTTTGTCATTTACAGAAAAAGCAGAAACATTCTATTAGATCATTTATGGGCTTTAACTGGGATAAACCATGATGCATCCTGAAAGGACTCTCAAAGATTCCAAATAGGAGAATTACAGTTTTCTATTCATTATATCTCCCAAGCTCACAGAAGCTGCAAATATTGTGCTTTCTCACATCTTACTGCCAAAGCTGAACCCCAGGTTAAGTGGATACAGCTTTCTTTAAGAGCTATGCCAGATCAACACTGAAAATTGTATAAACCTAATCCCAAGAGCATGTGTTTTATATGATTTATAAGCTTTGTTCGTGTTTATAATAAATCACTGCCTTCCAGAAGCCAAATTTTAAAAAAACCTCTTATTTTGCACTTATTTTTGCACTAAAAGCAGGACATATGTGTGATGTTGTTGCTATATGACACACATCAATAGCTAATTAAATCAGCCACATATATTTCATTGTTTAACACTGCAGGTGGTCTGAACAAATCGTTTCCAGCTCACATTCCAGAGCCTTGTAACAGAATTGGGATCTTCATTTCTCCAGATGCATTTCCCTGTTCCCCCTCAGAGCTCCACTACAAGAGTCAGTCCATTTTGAGGGCAGTAAGAACTTCCTTTCTTTCATGTATAAGATGATCTGACAGAAAATCTAAAAGAACTAAAGGAATAAATAATAAATCAGGCTGCCTGAGGTCTCTGAAAGACTGGGCCAGCCTATGCATGGAACAATCCCAGTTCCTCCAATGTCATTTCAGGGTTTGATTTTCTGTTAATAACTCTTGTGGATTTGTGACAGACTAAGAGCATAAAGAGGGCAGTGTGTTATGAACAAGCTGTGAATTGACTTTGTTTGATCATCTAAATATAACCATAATAAATACCTGAGAATGAGAGAAAAATCCAATGCCCTAAATGCAGAAATTAATGAACATGCAAAATTCACTTTGTCTGTCACACCCTGACTTCTGTGGAGCCAGGATCCCATCTCTGCATTTTCAGTGACAGGTATTAACCCAGGATCCACGGATTTAGTTGGGTAAAGAACCATTAAAAGGGATGAACTGAGGAGAAAGCCACTTTTGTCACTAATCACCCTATATTCACTGTCAGGAACGCAGAATTTTAAAGATTAATTTGATTTCTAGCAAAATTTTCCCCTGTGCATGTAATCAGCATGGCACAATTCAGGTACATTCAACTGGAAGATGGAAGGAGGAAGCAAAAAGGAGTTTGGATAACAACTTTTTAAAAGGCATCACAGATTGTGTTATTTGTACTGGGACAAAACCAGTGGCTTTAAAGCAAGGTGCACAATAAAAAAGGACTGGTATTTACATTTATAAGCACAGGGTGCTTGTGAAGCAGTGACAGCCAGCCCACAGACTTACTCACTTTGCTTAAACAACTGGGAGAGAGACAAGGAAAGTCAGGAAAAAAAAAGACTTGGACAGAAAGCATTCTACAAAGAAACCACATCTGAAAAATCCAGGAGTCGCCAGGGATTTCTTGATAGAAAACCCCACATATCTCCTAAAGGAGCTATATAGACTTAAGGATTTGGCCTGAAAAATACTATTTTTTTTCTGAACTTTCTCCTAAGAGTTTCTAAATAATCTGCAAGAATACCTCCAGTGAAGCTAAATAGGGAATTCAACATTTTATGGTCCCAAATACTTTCTGAGTGTGTGCCAACACACAATAAAAAAAGCCAAGCCCATCAGAAATTACTGTTCTCTCTTTTGCTGGGTTAGTACTCCACCTATTCAAATTTATACACTCATTGTGGTTTAGCACAGACTATTATGGCACAGAAGGGCAAACACAAACTGCATTGATTACCTCACAGTATTGATAGTCAGAGTCAGCAGCAGCTGACAGGTGAAAAGATAATTAGGGCAGTGATGAACCTCACTGTCATGTCTGCCTAGAAATACCTTGTTATATATATTAAGAAAACCAAAATTCTCTTTCTTTTCAGAATTATATTCACTTGTTTTTTTTTTTTTTTTTTATTTTTGGCAGGGCAAGAAATAAAACCCAACAAAATAACCAAAATGGTTATTTTTGGACTGGGAAAGAAAATTTTACTCAAAGGCCAGTTGGTGCTATTGAAATTTTGCAAGGACTTCTTGGTTAATTTGGGTTAATTTATTCCCTGAGGAACCTGTTAGGAACAGGGATTATGAACAGTGAGGACAAGTATCAAAAGGGAATTGGAAAGCCTGCCACTCTTACCAATAAGAAGACTAAGAAAAATAAGGATCTTGGCTGTTAAAGGAAATAATGTTCAGTAAAATATTTCCACGTGCCAGTCCCAAAAATGATGCACACAGAGAGGCCAAGTGGCTGCTGCCCATCTTTCCCCCCAAGAAAATGTAGTACTTTGGATCTCCATCATCAAAGCAACCACCAGTTTTTATTAAATTGGTAGGAATGATGATCTTATGACTAATGACTTAAATATAATGACTAGATCTTATGACTAACGATTAGATCTAATGACTTCTGGCTCTGTCACATTTGCATTAAATTAACCAATGTGTTGAAAGCAGGGAGGAGGTTGGGTAGTGATAAATGGCTGAGCAGGCAGACATGGAGACTGCAAAATTTGTCCCCCAGGAAGCCAGGCTAAAAATAATAAAAAAAAAACACCAACTAGGTGAACAATCAATTTATTTTAAATTTCACTGGCAACCATTTCCCTCCAGAACAGATAACAACTCCCCAGTTGAAGCGTGTGA
>NW_005054402.1:727159-739734 GCF_000277835.1 Geospiza fortis | reverse complement strand
CTGCTATTTATGAGCCTTTCCACCCTTCCTCATTGTACAGAGTGTCTTACACAGAGCATCCTGAATCCTTTCTCTGCTGAAGTAGGACACAGATGGAAATGGGAAATCTGGACCCCGCTGGAGAAACTGCTGCAGTGGAATTGCACTTTGGAGACCGGGTAGAGATTATTGGAGGTGGAAAAACACGTTTGGGATGCAGGGCACAGGACTTGTAATGAAGAAAAGATGTTTTCCACTTACCAGCAAACCCTGGCTATGCATTTACCTCTCATACACTGCATTTTATTTGTTCATACTGTCACAGAATTATGAAAATTGGAAAAGGGCTTTAAGCTCAAATCAAAATGGGTCATTTGGAATATCTGAGTCTCTACCTGTGAAATTGTAATTCTAATGTAAAACTCAACTAAAATTGTATCTAAATGAAGTAAATTCCAATATTGATGCTTAAAAGGAAACAAATCAAAGAAGTGGAAGGATATAGAGAACAAAAAAAACACTCTGTAGGCATCCTTAGTAAGCCTGAATAAAAAGCAGACTCTCTTTTTGCATGAGGAATCTCAGGCATTAAAAATTTAGATGGGAAGCAGAGCAAGAGACTTTCTGTGCAGAGAACTGAACACTGGAGTCTCTTTCTCCAAGGTGATTTGCTCACCAGAGCTCTCCTGTGATGGAAGGCTGTTTCCCCAGGCCTCCGTGTGACAAATGCCACAAAACCCCCACTTTTCAGTGTGGTTTTTTTACCACGTTTCCTCTGAACCTACAAAAGACGCTCCGTGGTCCTGCCTGGTGTTCATTAACACACCAGGAGAGACTCTGGGGACAGACCGAGTGAATGGTGGAAAACTGGGAGAAAGAATGCAGATGTGGGGGAGAACTCCCACGAAACATGTGGAGGAGCTAATGGCATCGTTAGCACCAAATTAAATGGAGTTTTAATGAGCGCTTTCCCCACAGGAGACAAGGCAATAAAAATGCTGCTTGCTACAAGTAGGAACTATGTGAAGCTTTGGGGAGACTTTTCTGAATCTCTGACACACAGTTTTGTGTCAATGGAATTTTTTAGCAAAATGCCATGATATAAATACTCAGTATTCTGTAATCTGCCGGATTTCTTCACCACCCAGAAGCACAACTTTTTATCTCAATCTCTCCCTGTGAAGGGGCTGGTAAAACAAACATTTGAGATCTATCGTTCCATATTCAAAGTCAGGTTGAAAATTGGGTTTGGGTTATGTAGCTGAAGGCTTAACTTTTAAACATTATTATTACTTGGAATTCTAAGCATCAAAAAATCCTTAGTCAGCTATTTAACCCCAAATTTAAAAGAGGAGTCACCAAACTAAAGAAACTTCTCTCCAAAAGTAGGTGATAGAACCCACATTAGTTCAGATTGGTTGGATGAAGGACAGAAGGGGAGGCATTGCTACTGAATTTTTCTCCTGCTGATTACCTGTGGCTGAGAAAGGAAACTATGAGATGATCTGTTCTTGGCATGGAAAAGGGATTTAAGTAGTGTCTCAATGCCAGAAATTCAAAAGGTACCTACAGAAGACTGGCCAAAAATAGCACACTCTAGATGATATTAAGCACTTGGCCCTATCTATGTAGACCTTCCATTAACTGGCTTCTCCAGAATTGAATTTATACTTCAAAGGATTAGATTTTCAGGTTGCCATTTTAGCGCAGTTAAATTTTCTAATATTAATGGCCATAAATTAAATCTGGTTCAGTTCAAAATCTAGTTATGAATTTAATTTCATTAACTTCCTGGCACGGAAAATGTACCCAGACAATTAGATGCTCTGTACACTTGTAACAAACAGCAACATTTATTTAAAAGTGTTTCCTAAAAAAGTCATGTCTCTTTTTCCTCCAAAACCAAGGGAGTTTCATATTTTTTCCTGGTGGCTTTTCCCATTCATCTCTTTGCTCCAGAACCACAAAGAGTAAAGATGGATGGAGCCAATCCCTGTGTAGTTGTTAGATTTGTCTTGCAGCCTCTTTCCTTTTTATTTTGCTTGTGTGGATGAATTAAGTTAAACTTGCATGCAGCTGAGTAGAAGCCCAATCATTTTATGCCTATTCTATTGTAAATTATTAATTCTTGTGACTTATTAATGCATATTCAATGCAGAAACCTTTAGATGCTGAATAAACATTCTGCAGCTGGACAAGATTTTAAATACTGCTTTTCTTTAAATGCAAAGCAAAAATATCAGTTTCCATGTAGTATAGGAGCTGTGGCATAGTAACAATAGCCTCTTTTTTGTGTTTATTTGATTCTCATCTATTTAGTCAATCTAGGCAAAAAAAACCAAAATCACATGACTCAATTTCTTTTGTGAATTAGGGATACGTAATTAATCTGCAAAACCATTCGAAGCACTGTGATTTAAAAACACACCCAAGGCACTGGGTGAGACCAAAGAAATGTTTCAGTAAATTTTGGCCCCTGGATTGTCAGGTAACAGACCCTGCTTGGGAGGCAACCATGCAGAATCCAAACCTTGAGCTCCCATTCTGGCTTGGCAGCACCACAACTTTTAAAGGGAAGTTTAAAAGTTGCAGCACCACAACTTTTAAAGGGAAGTTGTTGTGCTCTCAATGTGCTTTTGCTCAGAATAATCTGGTAGCATTGATAAGACACTGGAGTTTTAAAATTCACCAAAGAGAGGAAAAATATCAAAGTGATCTCTACAAATTCTACCTTCTGGAGTTAGATTGGTTTTATCCCATATTTAATAAAAAGGATACAACCATCTCTGTGTTTAACACTCCTCTGGCACAACCAGGCCAGTTTTTAAGCTGCTGGAAAACCAAGATAAAGCATTTTTAAATCATAACAGTGGATAGCTATCATAGAACGTGACAAGAGTAACAAGTGGTGGTATCAGTGTGGCAGAGGAAGATCACATTTCTTCAGCTGGAGAGGAAAAGCATGCACATACCACTTCAGATGTACATTATTTATTGTTATTATGGGTGGTTAAATGAATCAACATGTAGAGCAGTACCAGGCCAGGCCAGATGCCGGGAAACATAACACAAGAGATTGCAGCTGCTGCTTATTCACAAAGCAGCATGCAGGTGCTTTTTAGCTAGAATTCTAAAATTCCCTTTTAATTTGGAAGTGATCTTGGCTCAAAGCACTCAGGGACAGCATCTGTACACAGACAACACCCATGCCAATTGCCTCCTGTGAACTCAACCACTTGCCTGGGCTGGTGCTGCAAAATGCACCTTTTGAATTAAAAATATCTGCTTTTAAAACCCTCTGTTTTGAGGCAGAGCATCAAAACCTGCAGCACTGAGTTTTACTACAACTGCTGGGCCTAAACACACGCACTGAGAAGGAAAATTCTCCTTTCTCAACCTCCCCTCTGCAAGTCTGTCCCAGATAGGGCGGTGAGACACCTTCAAGCTTGAATTTTTGGGAGATTTGATGACCATTTTATCACAGACACCTAAGAGAGGATTCCTTTAAGGTCTCATCTAAAAGAGCTGAGAATAAATGTGCTAATGTCCCCTCCTGTTGCATCTCACTCTTGCTCAGACTTAAGGAAAAATGAAAATCAGTGCAAACTCCCATAGACCTGAAGCTGTGTTAAAAAAAAGGACCCTGGATTGCCTGTCACACACTTTTGCTTCTACTCACATAACATGTGAATTACATCCACACTTCTGATAGGAGGAGAAAGGAAAGGTTGGTTATGAAGGAAAAACTGGGACATGAAAGAGGTTATTGTTATTCAATTTCTGCTTCAGCATCCTTTTAACCTTCAAATAAAGAGAATTATTAGTGTATTACTCTTCCTCCCTCCCTCTTCCCTCAGAGATGCTACTTTGAAGCGATATTCTATATATTATTTCTAGTATGTGAACACATCCACACACCTCAGAGCCTGAGCTTCAAGCCTTTCTTCAAGGCCTACAGTTCATTTTCATGCCAAGTTGTTTCATTAGGTACAGTTTCATCCCTCCTTGGGGCAAGAGAGCACAACTGGATACCTCCCTGACATCCACAAAAAAGCTTGGAATTAGTCTCCAATTTTTTCTTACCTTTTGGGTTGGAAACTGTCACCATGGAATTAGTAATATTGGGAATTAGTAATACTCCTCAACCAAAGTGATTAAATCAGTGAGAAGCAGGAGTGGGTTTCACAGAAGTTTCACCAGAATCCCAGAATCATTTAGGTTGGAAAGGCCCTCTGAGATCCTGGAATCCAACCATTAACCCAGCACTGAACCCCAATTCTGGGCCTGTTAACTACAAGTAAAAAGGCACAGATGAGTTCCAGCGTGTCCTCTCAGGGGTGTTGGAGTTTTAATGTATTTCTCCTGCTTCCAGAAGGAAATTTTTTCACATGCATTGTGGTTCTGTGCAAGGAAGGATTATTAACTCAGATAGACCTGATGAATTATTTAAATCTGTTCTGAAAACAACTCAGTCCATCAGCCTTTAGGCAGATAAATATAACACAGGACATTTTTGTAGCTTCACCAACCCTGTGGAGTGACCAAGCACTAAAAGCACCTCCCAGCCTTTAAATACCAATATTTAATAGCAGTTTTTAATATGTTTATTCAAGCCAACTTAACAGTGGGCTGAGAGTCAGTACACAGTAAAAAAAAACTCATCTGCATTTATATGATTTTTCAGTTTCATGATGTGCAAAGCACTGGGCTGCACTTTTCCAGTGGCACTGATTGAATAAAATTCCTGCAACTTCACCACACAAGCCAGAACATGTGCCTTGACTTTCAGATGTGCATCCCCTCTCAGAGGCAGGAAGCAATTACTTCTGTTTCTTCCCTTTCAATACCACGCTTGCATCTGCATCATGCAGTTCTGGGACAGATTATGGAAATTCCTTGACACAGCAGCAGCAAGCACACAGGCTGGTTTGGGCTCAGCCTCTCCTGCTGATCCCACATGCCTGTAATTACACAGGGACCATAATTAACCTGCTGGGAAAGATCAGGGATCTTTCAGATTCCCGTTCTGGTTTACTCCAGGCTGCCGTCAATCTTGTCAGACAGCACAGGTCCAGGAAGAGTCAACAGCCACAAAACTCAAGGAGTGAGGAGGTGAACACCAGAGGAAAAAAGGAAAAGGAAGCATTTTGTACATAGAGGATATCCTCTAGCTGGTAAATTTTATCAAGATCTGGGTTTGGAAGCAGACTTTCAGCACTTTTTGATAACCAGCTCGATAATCTCACAGATAAGAAATCTTATGACCTTTAAATATTTTTCATTTAGAACTGAAGGGAGGAACTTAAGGCCACAGCAGCCATATTTATCAACCTAATAAAAGCACCTGAAAGGAGCTGCAATATAAAATTTACAGCCAAAACACACAAATGGCAAAAAGATACCATTTCAATCAGAAAGCTTCTTGGCAGCTAGTGTCTAATTTGGGGTATTTAGCCAGCTTTTTATGAGCCTATATTTCATTTTGTCACAGGATTTTCTGAATTGAAAATGGTGAAGAGATCATTTAACATACTACAACAGAAAAAATTCTTAATATTGTTGTTGATTCAACAGTGTACTGGACCCCTGCCAAGACCAGAAGCTATATTCAATTAGTTTAGGAACATATGTCTTCATGTGTTGGAAAGAACTGGGGTGCAATTAAATTCACAAAAATTATTCAGCAGATGGAATCAAATGAATGTGTTCCTGTGTCTCATGTTCACAGAATTGTGTTTATTTTATTTTTTGCTTTAAAAAAAACCAAAAAACAACCAAAACCCAGCCATAAACCTAATAAGATATATATATTATGTTTTTCTGTTGAGATGCAAAGATGAGGATCAGAAGTTGTTTTGAACACAAGGAATAAATTGGTATGGTCTGTATTTCCTCAATTCCAATGTACACAGTGTAGAGCATTTCTAGCCAGGGGGAAGCAACAAGTAAAAGTCTTTTGAAATGTGCAAGAATAAAGATAATAAAGTTGTGCATGGATTAAAACCCTGCCCCACTCCAGGGTTTTTTTGCAGCTTAAAGAATTTTAAAATACCCTCAGCATTTAGTCCACTATGCTTCACCTGGGACCAGAAAACTGATTGAAATAATTAAGGATAAATTAAGGATGTGTGGCCACATACTCAGAAAATAAAAGCAGCATGTGTCTACTCCAAGCCTGGAGCACGTGAGGAGAGTGAAATGCAGATAGCTGAACCTCCCTGAGTTTACTCAGAGTTTAAAACCCCTTTTGACAAGCTCTGTGCAAAAGTCTGCTGAAGCAGGAGGTGAAGCTGTGCAGCAGAAGCTCCTTGTTAAGGAGCAGACAAAGGAGGAGCAATGAGTCTCCCCTTTTAGAGCCTTGAAAAAAAGTGCAATGTCCCACACCTGCCGATGGGAATCAGCCAGCCTGAGAGAGAGAGGCAACCCAGCAGAGCAGCCAATCACTCTTAGTCAGAGCCCCAGCTTGCTGAAATTCCAAGAGGAGGCTGAAAGCCGGGAAAATGAATTCCCAGTCTGATAGCAGGGAAATTGTCATCCGTGGGAACAGAGAAGGGTCAGCTCTGACTGAAGGAGACCTGGGCTGCACTGCACAGATCCTTTTGCTCAGCTGAGCTCCTGAAGGAACAGGAAGCACACCTGAAAACCTCTCCTTTTATTGCTGATAGGTAAATAGATGATCACAGGAGTGAAATATGTCTATCAGTGAGTTCTAGACTGTGGGGAGGCCCCTGCTGGCAGCAGGAGGGACCTGAAATCCCTTTCAGGAGTGCTCTGACACCTTGTGGGTTTTGTGTTGCTCATATTGAAAGCATATTTTCAGAAAAAAAAAAAAAGGAAAAAAAAAAGAAAGTAAAAGTTCCTTTATAGCACAGACCAAGCAACTCATAGGCCTTTTCTCAGAATCCTGACTGAGAAAAAGAGGGCATTAGGCAGAGCAGAACCTGAGCTGTTTTTATGAGGAACTGCTGCTTCCCAGGTTTTGCAGTTGCAGCCCCCCCTCACAGCCCAGTAGGTCCAGTTCCAAAATCTCCCCATCCACCACCCAGTTTATAATTCTCATCACTGGCGCACAACCTTGACCAGTGCCCTGTAACTTTTCCATATCCACCTATACAGCTGGCAATTCCTTTGTATTTGCCCTGCATGATGAGTTTTTCTCCATCTGAGCAAAATCCTCTCAATTTCACATTAGCCAAAATTTAATGAGCAAACATCTAATAATATCTTCTAATCATGGCACAAAATCATTAATTTCTATCCATCCTGAAAATTGTATTCTGTTCACAGCTGCTTGTAGTTGACCCCTTAGCCATCTTCCTGTGCAATTTTTTCCACCTTCAATAATCATTTCCCCTGGAATGCTAAAGTAATGTTTTGCTTCAAACCAAACAGATTGACTCTCCTGCATTAATCTTGTTTCAAAAAACAGCTAATCTCTGCCATTAGTCTTCCCAAACCAGCATGAAAAACAAAAAATCCATTTATACCAGTTCCTATTAGCTTCCCATCCATTTTCAGGTTCCCACCTATTATTTTTTAAATTCTGGGTTAAAACTTCCCGCAGAATTGACCATCAGAAAACCAGCAGCTGCCTCACATTTTCTGAGCACAGATGTCATGTTCACCACTCATCTCTCCTGCTGGCCCATACTCTGACTCCTGTGAAATCCAAGCAGCACAAATGCAGTTCACCAGCTCTGTGTTTGGCTGCCAGGCTCATTTTCAGCAGACACCTGATCACCCACATGCACCATGTGAACCCCACGGAACACTGGCACAAAGCACTCCTTTTTCTCTCCAGACTCAAAGAACAAGTGGTCCTACATGTCAGGAGAGGTATGAATGTGTTATATGTACCCTAAATATCAACAGGAATGAACACTTCTTAAAATTGCCCTCCAAATCCTACAGATGACCACAGCCTCCTTTGCTGAGTTTCTAATTTTAAATGTGCTTTGCACATTTAATTTTGATGGCTGATAATCCTGCAGGTATCTGGACAATATTTAGTCCCTACAGAAAGCTGCCATCTCTACCTCCAGAAAATAAAATATCCCAAGTCTCTCCTAGCAGTATCATTCTTTTAAAACTACATTCAAACCCATTTCACAACACCAAGTTATTTCTCCAGAGGAATCCCACTAAAGTTCACCTAAGCTGCAATGGCTTGGAGCATTTTTCACACCATGTCATACCTGTTTCAGCAAGACTCTGGCTGTACCACTTGTTCCAGCAGTAATAACAATAAATTGCCTCTTTTCTATTCCTCAAACACGGGCTTGTATTTCCTCCTTTAGCTGTCAACACTGCTCTGTAGGTTTTCTCCTAACAAATCTATCTCCCCTTGCCAGGAGCCCCCACTGACTCTGATCTCTCAGGTGGCTCTAAGCCTGTAAAGTGATCCTCAAAACATTTCTAACTCCCTGTGACTCTGATGCTGGACATATTTAATGAGTTCCCTCTTCTCATCTCCGTGGATTAGTCATTCTTTCCTTCCACACACCAGGTGCTTCTGGCTTTTCCCTCTCATTTTTAATAGGAGCAGGATTATTCCACGTGCTCCACAACCAAACACAGCAGCAGCAGCTGCTCTGGAATTCCCACACAGGGGAATCTCCCTGTGCCATACAAGTGTTTGTCCCTGACCAGGAACAGGAGAAAATGGAGGAACACTTTCTTTGCACATCTCCTGGTCTGTCAAAACAGTTGCTCTGCCTGCCAGCACTCACTACCTTCACGACTGGCAGATTTCGCTGGTGTCAGTGAGACCCAAAAGCCACCAACTGCTTGGGGAAAAAAAATAAAAAAAAAAAAAAGTATGAATGGAAAGGAGGTTCACAAAGGCAAAACAAATTCTTGTATTTTGCCATCATGTTGAGACCCATGCAGGAAATCCATGGCACTGGTACACTTTCAGAAGCCCTGTCAGAGGACTGAGGGAAAAGCCCTGCAGGGACTCCAGCTCTCTCTTGGTCCAGCCTCCAGGGAAAATGAGGCAAGAGGCTGGAAGAGATCCCAAATACAGACTGAATTGCTCTCTGGCATTTCTCTTAGCTGCCATTTCAGCTTCTGAAGATGCTTCATGCCAAATTTTATCCCAGGCAGTTTCTCATTCTAGAATCATATTCCTTGCTAATTCTCCATTCCTAAGACATTTTAGCACAGGTTTAGCCTCCATCTTCTGCCAAGTCCCAGTCCTCCCAGTTTATCCTCAGTCCCACTTATCTTCTACACTTACCCCTACTTCCTTTTCTTGGTTATGTGAGCATTTCACCTGTTCTATTGCTTATGATGCATCCCATTTCTCTTTATCCATTTTTCCTATTTCTTCCCCTCATTCAGGCTCTCTCCTTCCTTAACTCTTCCCTTCCTACAGATGTGGTTCCTGGGTTATCCCTGCTTCTCTCCAGTTCCTGTCCTTCTTCCATGGCTGTTCATAAGGCCATGGTTCAGCCCAGCCTGCTCCCTGACTCCAGGTGTACCCCCATCCAGCTTTATTAGCACCGGAGAAAAATCTCTGGGATTTCCACCAGATTTTGGAAAGCCAGCTGAGGGAGCAAGTGTAGTTAGAGAAGTGACAAACAGAACCAAACACAGCACATAATTTGGGCACGTTTTCAGAAGAAATCTTCTTTCTCAAAAGCACAGGAGCACTATCATCTTTCTAATCAAAGCTCACCAGAATAGGGAAAAAAAATCAACAAAAAGAGGAAAACCAACTAAAGCAGAAAACATCAACTCAAAGAGCTTCAGCAAGTGCTTAATAACTTGAGCAAAGTTTCTAATAGTGGCAAGTATCTGACAACAATTTTATCCCAAGCAGGAGAAGCATTTTTATTATCACAGAATGATTTAAGTTGGAAGGGCCCTTCAAGATCATCAAGTCCCAAACCCCCAGCATGGGCAGGGATATCATCCACCAGACCAGGTTGCTCAGGACCCCATCTAAGCTGGCCTTATCTTCTAATCAGGCTTAAATAAATATTAGTTGTGATTGTACAACATCCATGAGCCATTTCAGTGCCTGATAATCTCACCACAGAATTTATTAGAGGATGAGCAGTAAGGAAAATGCAACTTGTTTTTTTTTCCTGCATCCCAAGCACTGAAACAGCCACGTTGCCTAAGAGAGTAGAGCACATTCCTAATTAACTGAGAGAACATAATTACCTGCTTAATATACTTCCAATGCATATTTGCAAAGCCACAAGGAAGCAGCTTCTTTATAAAATACAGTCTGACCTGTCACTTGATGGTCTTTCAGGAAAAAAGGTGGAGGGGTTTTTGGCATATCCATGGAAGATATTTAATATTTGCTGTTTTCAACTTACCCCCAGTTTACTTAGCATGTGTTACTCCATTATGATTTAATTTGGACAAGAAAACTGCATGGCTGCTCAAGCAGTAAATTTAAAGTGTAAATGGATTCTTGGCTGCCAATGGCCCAGTTTCTGCTTCTGTTGCCATAGAAACCCATGTAGGAGTGGCAAGGAGGCATCACTTAAAATATGAACTTAAGGGTTTACTTCTCCCTTCTTCCTCCCTCTCATCTCCAAGCAAATGGGAGGTAGTTTAAATTTTCAACCCCTTCTTTCTCACCCTTTGGTTTTACTTCTGTAAGCACATGAAGCAATTATCCCACTGGCCAGCAATTTCCTCTGCTAAATTACAGACTCTGGGTTGCAGGAAATGTGTACTTGGAACAGGAGGAGGAATGCCATACTTCTCACACACCTCACGCATTTGGTACCATGCCACAAACTGTTTCTGTCCAATGAAATTCATCCTGATGAAGGGATGCAAATATAGAAGGTAGAAAAATCATCTTTAAAATGAGATGTACAACACGAAGCCTGCCTAAGAGGAAACTGTGACTCCTCAGGACAGATGCTACACACAGCTAAATTAATCTGCTAGGTTAATAATAATCCTCTCATTTATTAACCATCACTCTCACCAAATTTTCATCCCAAGGTTCAATTTATGAGTATCTGTGATGAGTCCCAAATGCAGTGTATTTCCTACACTAATGTGTCCTGTAACAAAAATATCATTTCACCAACACAAAACTTTAGTGAGTTTGTTCATAAGAAACTGTTAAAGCCCTCAGATGTGGCAAAGCAATTCTTTAAATGAGTGACAGAGACACATGGGACCTGAACCATGATTTCATGTTAAGTAAAAGACAAAGCTACAGAGATAAGCAGAGCATCTCAATCCCATCACTGGGTTTTTTTAATTGCCATCAAGATCCAGTGCATACATTCTGAGCCTGCTTTGGGCACTTCAGCACTGAAACTTTTCAGGCTCTTGCAGAAATGAGCCCCACATGACAAAAGCAAAGAACCAAACCCCACATCCCCTAAACCAAGGCAGCTCAGGCAGGGAGACAGGGGAGGGACCAGTGAAGAAATGAAGGCCACCATCCACTCATCCTCCTCAGCAGGTCCTTCCCTACTCCTTAAACACATTTTTTCCTCCTTTCCACAGAACTCTAACACAGTAACCTACCCAGATATAAAATCCATGAGGGTGTGCAAACTTTCCTTCCAGAAACTCAGGGGGAAAACTCAGTCACAGGGCATGAACCCCTCTTCACATGAACTCCACAGCAGATGTCTGGAGTCTGAGCCGCTTATCTTCCATAAAAAGCACTTGCAAATAAAAACCTTATCTTTTCCTGCTGGTGTTCTTTGGTGGGCAACAAGGCCAGAATCTTTCTTCTCCCAGCATCAAAAAAATTTAAAAAAAGAAAGTAGCAACCAAGGGGACATAATTTCAGAAGCTAATTAAGTTTGCTCTCCAGAACACATATGCCTTGTTATCATCAAACCTGCTGCCACATGGTAAAAGGAACAACTTGAAAAGGAAGTAAGTAAATAAAGTGTACGTTCTCTTTACATGACCCACATTGTTTGCAAAGGACAAATTACATTTATGGCTCTAAGCAAAGCCATTGCTTACACTTTGCCTGCCCATTAAAAAAAAAAAGGACGGAAACAAATCTTAGTTGCATTTCTCCATATTGCATAGATTTGTGTTGCAACAACATAATATTTTTTGATTCACAGAATCACTTTATCATAAAAAGCCTGACTGAGACTGTTCAGCTGAGAGCAGGATTTCTAACTATGTTTTGCCTGAGAATTCCAAGACACCTAAATCTTGTGCAGACTAATGGTAAGGATGTATTTATAAATTGCCTTTTGGATATTTATTTTTATTTATGTAGTGCCTGTGGTACTTCACAATTAAAGTAAGTGGGGCATCAAAACCTATTGGGGTATGAGGGAATAATTATGCATCAGAATCTAAGGAAGCCAATTAAGCTGCAAACATCCTTCAGAATAAATCCCTGATGTTCCCAGACAAACAGGCTTCTTCCATATTTGTGCAGCACAAATGAGACAAACAATCCTTTGGAAAAATCCTTGAGATGCCATGGCCTATAATGCAGCTCAAGCCAACAACATAACTGACTGTTCAACATAAAAGGCACTTTCTAAAATTTTGGCTAATCTCCAGGTGCTACTTGTTGGCTCTTCTGCTGTTCAACTGTAAGATAATGACTGTGACAAGTATTTTTTCTTACATCA
>NW_005054402.1:697640-727130 GCF_000277835.1 Geospiza fortis | reverse complement strand
AATCCATGCTAATCACAATGAAGGCTTTGTTGTACCTATTTACAAGCACAGCAAATTTTCTGGTGGCACCTCTAAGGCTCAGGAGGCTTTAAAGGCTGATTGCTGCATTTGGATGTAACATTTTCCTTGGCTCTGTGTGTGACAGAGGGAAAAATGTCCTCTGAATAAAAAGCCATTCTCCACCTCAGATCTAGATCTGAAGGATTCCAAATCTCACCCATCAGCAATTTGCAACTCTATCCAAAGGTCAAATGACAAAGCAGAAAATGTAATATATTTGCAGAAAATACAGTAGTAGGGTATTTATTATCTATCTGTCCTACACATTTATTAAAGTGAATTCCACTGGCTTATAAGCTGGGTCCTACATGAAACTATGCTGAGTACCTCACACTGATCACTGAAATCAGAGGGTTTTTTGCTAAAAATACATTGGTGGATACAATAAAATGACAATTATAATTTTGGTGCTCTTACACAAAGGTTATGACTCATTCATTAAAATATTTAAATTAGCAAGCCTACTGCTAGCTAAGATGGCAGATGCTAACACAGCCAAAGACTCAACACTCTGCATTATGTATGACTAACAAATCTTTGTGTAGAATGATGTGTAAATATTTCATACCAAGCAAATAGGCTTTGTGGAAAGTAGCATGATCTGAAACACACAGAGATCACATCCCAAGTGTATTCAAAATACCCCTGATTATGTCACACAGGCAGGGAAGAACCAGCTCACACACACTGAGTTCAGTTCACCATAAATGAGGATTTTTGCCATCCGCTGGGACTGAAATTGAGCTTCCATACTGAAATTCCTGTTTGCATCTCTGATTTTGAATCTCTACTGCTATTTGTGCTCTGAAAAAATACCAAAAAGTATAATATGACCAGTAAGTCATCTAAGAACTTTACATATCCTCAGTATTGCAGATATAAACCAACAGGTCAATGATCACTGTCCAGATATGAGCAGAACTTCAGATAATTATTTTCATAATTTATTTTTAAATTTGATGGTACGAAAATACAGACTGCTTCATATGAGACCTTCAAATTTACCACTTGGTTTTCACACTTTTAAGTTTTTCCTGTCCTCATCCTTTCCCACAAAAAAATAAAAGCATTTTGAGTTCAGGGAAGGCTTTCCTGCTTTCCTGTATGCTACAGTTCACACTCCATTACCTCCTGCACAGAGATAGAACCACAAATCTCTGTTAAACCTATCAGAACAGCAGCACGGAGCAGACTTGAATCTACCACTTATTTACCACTGAGCTGCACTTTCCCTAAAAATTCTTCCATGATCCTCTAATTTCCAGTTTAATTTTGCATGTGTTCCATTACAGGGTTCACAGCGCCAGTGCTGCGTCAGCAGAGCCCCTTCAGCAGAGAAATGGGAAATGCTGATAAGAGGAGCTTTTCTGCTGGCTCTGGAGCATCATCTCTGAGCAAACAGCTCAGGCTCACTGAGCAAACAAAAGCTCCTTCACGTCAGCAAAGTGGCAACTGCACCAAAAATGTGGCTGCTGCATCAACGTCAAGTGAGGGGCAGGACTGTCCCTCTCCGGCTGCTGTGATCACAGCATGAGGATGCTGCAGGACAGAGGAGAAAACATTGAATTTATTCTGTGGAACACCTTTAACATCACAACAGGCACAGGAGCATCACACCAGCAGCAGGAGTTTTCTATTCAAATTCGAGGCTCACCCAAATATTAGTGCTGGTGTTTCTACACTCGCTGAGAAACAAGGCTTGGAGCTCAATCTAATTGTCACAACAATTTTACAAATGTCTTGGATGTGTGGAAGTAGAATCTGGGGTTCTAACAAGACCACATGAACAATCCAAACCTCAGCCACTTGGGAATGCTGCTTATTCCAAAAACAAATTCTTAACTTCTTTCTTTTAAACTACTAGTCACTGAACTAAAGCAAAAAGGCACCACATGAAGAAATGCCATAATCCATTAACAGAAGTGCATTTCAATAATGTCCCCTACCTCTCAATTTCCCATAAAATGGCAAATAATTGTGAGAAACAAAAATAATAACAAGTTCCTCATGAAAAGATCAAGAAAATATGTTAAAATGTAGACCAACATTAAATGGCATCTCCAGGATCCAAGGAAATGTCTGTAAGGTATTTTCCTAGGAAAACAGTTATTCTGGAAATACCTGTTTAAATTTCCCCCCCTTTTTCTATCAGGTATCAAAAAGCTTTCTGTTCCTGTGAAATTATTTAAGTCAGGCTTCTTGGTAATAGAAGCAGAGCTCTTAGTTTCAAAATGTAGGCTATAATATTCCAGAGAAGTCACATGAAATTATGCAGCTGAGTGGAGCTACTGCCACAGTAGCAGTCAGGTTCCAAGAAATGGATATTAGAAGTAAGCATTTCATTGTCAGCTTCAGCTTTGGGAAATCTGAAGTACCTGACACATGAAGGAATGTTTGATTCCCTTTCTTGGATTAGAAACCTGCTTTAGGGATGGTCTGTATGTTCCTCTGGGCTCCATGCCTACCTGGCTTTTATCAATAAAATCACTACAAAACCTACTTTCAGCTCTAATAGTTATCCCCCAAAGAAAGAAAAAGCCTGATCTTTTTTCATTTAGCAGTGAAGAAAATTGTCCCAGATGCCTCTGTTTCCTCCATCCTTCCCTTCCTGCAGCAAATATCTCACTCCAGGACACAGAGACAAGTTGTTTTCTCTTAACACTTGGCAAAATGTTAGAAAAGACAAGACCCCTGAACACAGACCACACCTGCCTCAGGGAACAAGTGTGAAACCAACCCAAAAAATCCAGCAGTGAAATTCAAACCTGCCTCTGACTGCTGAAAGTAAAAGCTGCCAATATAAGCTTCCAAAACAGTTCCTTTCCCTACAGAAAAATATGAGTGTCAAAAGCTGTAAGGAAATAAATCCCCACAGCTTCAATACAGCAAATAAATGAACAGTTCCACAAAGTTCAGCTCCAGACCAATGTCCTGACATTCACTGCTGCTGCTGCTGTGCAAGGTGATGCATGGAACCTGAAGATGCCAAGCCTACAAATTCTGCTCTTGCTGAAATTTTTGTTTCCTTAGAAAGCAAAGGCTGGTCTTCCCACCCATTGAAAGAGATGTTTCTAAGCCATGAATAACATAAATCTTCCCCTAAGGAAAATAATTCTGCAGCCTCTACAGTACATCCCTGACCTGCAGAGCATCTATCACAAGAAATATCAACACAGATTGTCTGTTGACTCATTACACCAACTAGGTATCAAGATGATCACCAGCAGTGCAGGTGAGGGAAGAGTAGATGCTGCCAGAGTTACTTCTTCATGTTCAAGATGTATTCAACCATCTGTATTTAGTAGTCTAAATTAAGGCCTTTGCAAGTTCCATTTGGAAAACAAGGGTTTTTTTATAAGGAATGACAACAGAAACATTCCAAAACCTCCACATGCAAAACACTCTGTGCATGAACAGAATGTAAAACCTTCCCTGAAAGCAGCACATCATCGATAAAATTACAGCGCTCCCTCTTTTTTAGAATCCTTCTAGTCAGTTACAGATAACCATGGAAAGGTCTAGATTTTCAGAAAAGTGGTTTTTCTCCTGTAGCAATTAGTAGGAAACACAATACTGATAAAATTAGTGTTAAAATGGAGCAGGTTGTGTCTAACTCTGGCAAGCTTCAGTTTAACTGAAGGCAGCTTTCCCTTTCAGCTTGTTTGATAAACATGTGGCAGATCAAAGGTTTCCCCTGTCACTATCCACACCCAGAATATCCACTCTATACCACACCTACAATAAAAACACACTCTGGAAACAATAATAACTTATTTGCTGTTAACTTCAGCTTTAAGTCAGGCATTTTTACACTGAATTACTATTAATTTCTTCAGTTCTGTTCCATCACTTAATCAAGGTTCACTGCTGCTGCACGGGCACGTACAGAGTATTCAGAAAATACTAGAGGTAGGAGTAAAGAGACAAAAATCTGCGTTGCTATAGCTAAAATATGTGCAGTCTAGAACCACCTCCACTAGGTACCATCCTACTCCTCCAAACTGGAAATATTCAAAGTGTCTTCTCACTCTGTCAAGCTGCACATTCCAATCCCCAGCAAGACTTGAAAGGCAGGTCCATGGGGTCAGCTCCTTCCATCCCCAGCTAGTTACTATCAACACTTTTAGCCACTATCTGCATCTCCCCACATTTAATCCATTTAAAACTCTACTACAAACTGCTGCTGAGGCTTGCTTAAGGATCGAGTCAACCAAGCTTTGCTAAACATATGCAAGTCTTCAATGGACATATGGTTACTTTAGAAATGCAGCTGGGGCTGTGCTTCAATACATCATCATCTCTAGAAAGCCCTGACAAAAATTAAACATTCAATGACATTTCTGCTTAGGCACAGGTAAAACTAGAGAGCAGAAGAACATAATCATCACCTTTTTCACTGTAAAGCAGTAACATAAGCACAAATTATCGTCAGCTCAGAATGCTAAAATGTTATTTACCCTGGAAATGGGAATGGAAGCAAACTGGGAAGGCTGTTAAGTAGACTCAGATTTTTAGCCCTCAAACATTATTAGATCCTGTCAGCTGTCTCAAGGAACATCCATGTGCTCTCCTGAAAACTTGACATGCTGGAGATTGGGATGCTGTCAGACCACAATCAAAAAGCAAAAATGCTTTCCTACAATTCTAGAAGAATTTAAACCCTGCAATTTGTATTGGCTACAACATGTGTTGCTTTCTCTGATATATATGAATGCACATATGGAGATAGGAGTGTACCTAAAGACCTATATAAATTATGTTTACACCCAGATAAATCAATCCCTTGGTCTATCAACCCATCCACATTTTATCAAACATCTCTAGGCAGGAAAGCACCAAAGAAATGCATTTAAAAGCTTGATATACTACAGTGATGGAGAAAAAAAATCGATGTTCTTCCCACCAGGTAGTGAATTAAATGCAAGAATCACAATAGCATTCTAATGTTTAAAATAGAATCCAGAAGACTTTCCCTTCTGCCAAATAAGCCAGGGAAAACAAATGAGCTACCCCCAAATCACAGCTTGGGACATGCAAGATTTAACATTATATGATTATTTTTTCGGTGCAGAGAAACCTAAAAAACCCAACAGTTCTTTTTCTGGAAATAGAAACTCTTTTGTCACCCGTGTTTTAAATGTGACATATTTTGAAGGGCTGTTATTCCTTAAATAAAGACAGCCTAAAATAATGTCAAAACCAGGGGCTAACAACTGTGGAAATCACAAGTTAAAACTGCTTGAGCATGTGTAGTTTTCCATGGGTGACACCTTTCATTTCTACTTCTTTGGTGTTCTTATTAGGTTGGGATAAGGTCAAAGTCAACACTCAAGGAAAGAACTGCATTTCACACCAAAGGTGGGAAGCGATTCTTTGTGTTATGTGCTGGATGTGGATAAAGGAAATCACATTAAATCCCAAAGTTAAATAATGTGTTTTTAGGCCAACAGAAGACATTTGGTAGAAGTCAAGATCTTTATGAATAAATCTCATTCCAGGCAAAGATGGCAGCTCACAGTAATATCTATAAAAACAAGTTACAATTTGTATTTCCTTAACCACCTACTTAATTAAGTACTTCATAGCTGAATGCAGCAAAAGGCAGCATTTATATCCTTTTAAGTTTATTTTTGTGTGCTTAGGCACTGTAAATTCATAATCACAAAGATTAGGAGAACAGGCAGCATAGCAAAGAATAATGTGTCAGTTTTATACACTTTTGTATGGAATGGTAATCACAGCGACACAAAATGGTGAAATCCCCTGTTTAGGTTTGAGTCAATGCTATACCAATGGATTCAGGCACTGCTGTCCTCTGAAAGTGACCTAAAAAGCTTAATTGAACAGTAACAGATGTAACCAGTTGTTCTGTTACATAACTGAATAGAATAAGGAAAAGCATCTGCATAAAATGGCAAAGCATTCCAGTTTGGGGGAAGGGCAGGAGTTCAGAAGGCTGAAGGTAAGTCATTGTCTCTCAGGAGACTGTGGTCTACCTGCTCGAGCTAACAATGAGTTAGCAAGATTTGTAGAAATCACCAAGAGGAGCCAGAGCTCCACCCTATCTCCCCAGGACTTCTTTTTCAATGGTTTCCCCCTTGTTCACCCTCAGTCTGGAGTCACTGATTGTTCCAGGAGTTGCATTTAAAGAAGTCTTGAGATTCACCCATGGACCTGTCCCCTTCTATGTCTTCCAAGCTTGTAATTCCAGCCTCTGCAGTGATCTGAGGCCTCGTGTGACGTGCGTAAGGCGGATTTAAGCAAGCACAAAACCAAAACTGGAGCCTGCAGGGTATCTGCCCTGAGAAGCATGTGGTTCCCAGGTTACAGAGCCAGCAGATCCCAGAGCTGTCCTGCCACCTGCTCACTGCCACCTGTGCTGCTTCCAACATGGCCCCAACCTGCGCTAGCTGCACCATGATCAACTCTGTGGCTCTGATTTTTGGCATTCCAGGAAAAAAACCCAAACCAACACTTTTAATTCCAAATCTTTTAGTTAAAACATTTAGAATCACAGAGTGGATGGGGTTGGAAGGGACCCTCAAGACCACCCAGTCTCAGCCCTTCGAGAATGTACAGGGTTGAAGCTCCACAAGACTCAAAGCTTTTGCAGTATTAAAACCAGGAAGAGAATTCAGGCCTGGCTTGAGAAGCTGAGCTGAACCTGAGGATTTCAACTAGCCCCAGTCACTGTGAGTGAGATGAGCACCAGCTCAATGCACGAGGCTCCTTGGGAGTGCAAATGTCAGCACAAGCTGACACTGCAGCTGCTCCTTCTTTAAGTGGTCTCCAGCCACGCGTGGTCAGGGAGAGGGAAAATTCTCCAGCCAAGCCAGAGCACAGAGAGCAGCCAGAGGGAACGAGCAATGCTGTGCTATTCCTGCCTTTTTGTTTCTTTTGGAGGGCAATGATCAGGTGTTGGTGTCCTTCCAAAGGCACACCTGATTAAAGCCATGACACTTTTAGTAGTTTTGCTGCATATTGCAGTATAAGCACAAAATTCCCTTGGGAGTGTCATCCTGCCCGTGTGCAAACAAAGAGGAAAAAAGAAATCCAGAGCAGACTTTTTTTACCCCCCACCTATTTTTTTCAACTACTGTGGTTTTAAACTTTAGCTGCTAGAATTTTAAAAATATTAATTAAAAATGCAAAAGTTTAGAGAGAATTCCTCCAATTAACTCACAGGAGTCAACATTTGTGTTCTAGGGAAACAGAAGGGTTTGTGGTTTGGAATTTTTTTAACTATGAAAAGCCACAGCTCAAGTGTTAAAATTTTTATTACATTCCTGAGTCCTGGACTCAGTTGAAGACTAAAGAAAATCTTGTGCCTACTGAGGCCCAGAATATCTTTCCATTAGGGCTTGAACACTGTCCTTCGAGTGAGCAGTTAGTCCTGAGGGCTTTAAGAGGATATTTATGCTTAGGTATCAGCAATTCATCAGCTATTCTATTTGGAATAATCATTTTGCCTATTTACAAAAGCAATGAGTTAAGCTGTATTTCCTGGGACCGCAGCAGAAACAAACAGCAGGAAGTTTCCATGCTCAAAAATCCCTGACTGTGCCACAGAGCTGAAAAATTATATTTTAGTCTGCGTAACCAGAGAAAAACCTAAACACGACCCAACATCTGTCTCCAGATATTCTGGCCCCACTGACCTCCTGCCTTGCCATCTTGACCCCTCATTTTCTGTTGCAGTGCGCCACCCCTCTGCTATTTATAACTCCATATTTAATTTTTCTTTGAAGAAATCTTGTATGAGTGCCTTGCTGAGGTGTGGGGTGGGACAAGCTGTCTATCAACAAGAGCTCTTCTCCCATTTGCACCTTTATCAGTATACAGCCTCTTACCATGATTGCTGGGGATATCTTTACTGAGAAAAGAGACTCAATTGCTTCTTCCACTGAGCCTGAAAGAAGGAAACCTGCACAACTCTAAAATCTCTTTCAGAATTTTCTTAAGGACCCTGGTCTTTACTGGCAGGAACTACTGTCTGTTAAAAAGAATTTCAGAAAAAAACAACCCTGATTTGATTTGGCAGAGGAATTACTTTTCAGGGTTAATTACTCTGGCAACAGATTTAAATAGATAACCATCCATTTAGCAGATTTAATGACTAAAAAGAACTCTCTTGTTGAAAGATGACAGGGAGGATTTTGCATTATTGCAGTTCCAAGTATCATCAGTAAGTTAACCTGGAAAATAGCTGGGTTATCACTCCAGTTTGGCAAAAATAAAAAATAGAAAAAAGCACCAGGATCACCATTACAGGATCACCAAACTAATTACAACTGTGAAGGACAGCAAGCACTGGGTAACCTGGTGGCAAACATCACTGAGCAAAGCAAAAAGAGCTCAGGCACAGGGGCAGGGGAGGGCTGGGGGTGGGAACAGCACAGGGAACACGCTCCAACCCAACCCAACCTCCAAGGAGAAGAAGGGAGATCCCAGATCTCTCCTGACACTCGCACCTCTCGTGTGAGATGGGCCTGAGGGACACATCCCTGCTCTGCTCTCCCTTCTCTCCCTGCCTGCTGCAGCAGCTCAGAGCAGCAGCTCCATGGATACCTCAGGCTTTAGCTTTTCTATTTTTCAGATTCTGCACTGCTTTAGTGTGTACTTCTGAGTTTTATATTAGGGGATGGTAAGCTAAATGACAGAGCAGGTAGACAAAACAATTCCTTCTCTAGCTTGGGACCGAGGACAACCAATACAAGTTTCAGGCCCAAGAGCACAAACAACCTGGACTGAAGACAGAAAAACAAGCAGGATGGGACTTCATAACCTGAAGCTATAATTGGACAATTAACTCCAATATGCAAATGGACCAGAACTTATAAAAGTGAGAGACCCTGTGACCAGTTGTGCATTTTGTGACCATTTGGGGTTCACCTGGAGCGCAGCCCTGGCTGGGATTTTGTGCTGCCCAAGGTGGATCCATTCAGGCCTTTTAATAAATCCCTACTTTATTCTTTAACTCTGTCCAGCCTCTGTTCTGGGTCAGCCTTCACAAGGCATCAGTTTCTGATGACACATCCCAGTCCCCAGCCCGGATCCACCGTGGTGTCCAACCTCACGGAACATTCTCAGGTTCTCCCAGGGAATCCCCCCACAGGAGTATTTTAAGTGCACACACCTCAAGAGGCCATCCTTGCTGCAGCTCATGCCTCTCTGAGTGAGAGGGCAGGCTCAGGAGCAGAGTGTGTCAAACACTCTGGGCTTTGTTCCCCCCATGGGAGGTTAGGCTTGAGCACCAAGTGAGCACCAGCTCTTAGCACAGACACAGCCAAGGAAGGATTCTCCAAGGAAAGCACAATTTTCACCTTAATCCAATTTAAAATGTGGCTTGAGACACGTTCTAAGAGAGCCCCTTTTGCTGCTTGCCTCCGCCTCAGTGAATTTCAACACAAAATGCATTAAAACAAAGCAGGCATTGGACCACAGGCAGCCAAATAAAATCCTGCTGGGTAGGACGGTGCTCTGTTTTGGAAAGAAAATATGGGATGCTCCTGCACTCCAGGTTCTCATGGAAAATCTAATTCCTCAGGTAACCCAAGCAGAACACTGGGAACTCTGCCTTTTAAGAGGGCACATCTGGTCTACAAAAGCAGCTTAATCCAGGAGCTACAGGGTAAATCAAACTGAGGTCACCTGTGCAAAATATTTTTTCACTATGTAAAAACTTGTTCAGGATAACCAGGAGGCTGGAACTTGCATTGTGCATTTAACAGAGCACAGGCAGAAACTAAAAATTACAGGTGTGTAAATCTCAGCAACATATTTATTTGGGAAAAATACCCAACAACTACTCATATAGAATTTAATATAACTATGGTCCTTGGTAGTTCTATGTATTGAAGGTTAAAAGTAATACCTTACACCATTCCCAACAACTATCCTTTTATATAAGAAGCAGAAGTTCATTGTTTGGCCCTTCTGATTGCTTCATCTGATCCTCCCAAAATCTATTTCTTTTTGGAGGTGTGGGTTTTTTTTTCCTTGTGCATGTTAAATCTAATAAAAAATAATTTGATATTTATGAGGAAAAATACAGTCAAATCAGGCTTCTTTTGAACTCAACTACTTTCTCCAGCTCACTAATAACTATATATATTGCAATAATCATAGGGACTTCATTTGATAGTGGCCAATAATGTGATAAAACTAAAATAATTATTAGCGTTACTGATTGGGAGAATGCAATTAAACCTCTGGATATTTGATCAGATTAACAAACAAAAAGAAAGTCAAAGCTCATTCAAATAATATTTATCTGAGTTTGCTTCCTACTACTATGGTATGATGGATGTTGAATTAATGCTATCCATCAGCTCCTGGTCTGCATTCAGATTTAAGGAAGAAAACAAAAATAAAAATGCTTATCAGCATGGAAAAAGCAAATCCCATATAATTCCAAGCATTGCCAATATATACACAATATTTACATAGCATAATAGTCCCTTATTACAAATTTTGGTGCTAAGAGACTTGAAAATTATGGAATAAGCATGTTAAAAACACGGCCTGTCCATTCTCTGAGCAGCCAACGTGACCAAGCCCTGTGTTGGGAGGGAATGATGGAAAGGATCCATGGCAGGGTCCTGGGCACCCTCCCCACAGCAGCTGGCAGTGCTCTGGGGAGGTGGAAGGGAGAAGAAGACAAACAGCCTTGTTCCTGTCACATTCCCCCAGAGCCAAGCTGAAACACAAAGCGAAAGGTGCAGCCTTCCCAGAGGTGTTACAAGTGTGGGAGGCAAACTTTCTAAAAATTAAGGCACTAGATACTAAATAACAGGTTGCACACAGAAAACCAGCAATAAATCCCACTTGTTCATTAAGTGCAGGCTAATTTCAGATCTTGCAAGTGACTTATGGATAAGTCATGTATGTAAGAGCTTACAAAGGACTTCACATTGATTTTTTTCAGCTGGGCTTGGCTATCAACACTTCCCATACGCCTTAGGGACATTTGTCTTTCACTTCAGGCTACAACCACATTTTGGTCTAAGATCCCACATTTGCTACCCCAAAGTCTTCTTCTCAATTCTTCAGTGGCTGTGGGCCTCCTGTCACCTTGTTGTCAGCAGTTCCCACTTCAACTGCTGTTCACTGAGAGAGTAAAATCATCCAAATGTGCTTTGCTAAAGCAAAACTTTCAAAATACACTGTGGACTTCAGTGATCTTTGCCTTCTCCAATGTGCAGATACAAAAATGTAGGTTCTGGTGAGAAACTTCTATTTCATCCCACAAGAAGCTGTACAAGGTAAAACAGGGTAAATAAAGTTGTTACTACACTGCCTGTCATTGTATGGCTCATCTAAAAATGGTTATTCCACTCCAAAGTTGTGCTGATGACCTCATATGCAAATGAAATATCTGCCCTATTATTGTCACAGACCAAAAGCAGCCAACACACAAACCTCAGAGCTCTGAAATAATAATATTGGCCCCTTTGCCCAGCTAATTATGCAGTTAAAGGAATCATTTTTGTCTTCTTCAGTTCCTTTTACATGGAAAACCATAAAAGAAAAGACTTATAAGTTCAAGATACATCTAATTTTATTTCTTTTAAAAAATCTAAGCAGACAAAGCATACACATGCACATAAACTCCAAAATGAGTCACATAAAGCCAATAAAGTTCATACAGCAAGGAGCTTAATTGAATTAATGGGACAACTTTGCCTTCTGCATTTCTGATGTTGAAACAGAAAAAGCTGAGTGTTGAAAAGTGGGAAAAAGATGGAGTAGTCAAAGCAAATGCCACAGTACAAGTGTTTCCAGATTATTTCTAGTCGCTAGTATATATGAGGGAGAAAAAACTGAGGCAAACACTGTGCACACAGTGTCAGCAGTGAATTGCATTAAAACTGTAAAACAAATGCTGCTTAAAATCCTGAAAAATATGATATGATGTAAAAATCCTGATAAAATATAATTTTAGCAGATATTTAAACTTCTGATAAAGTATCCCTGCCAACCACTGAACTCAAGTGGTGTCTTGCAGTTATCTTTTATGAGGTAGGATATTGCTTTTTAATTAAGTTTCATAATTTTTATACACATCTTTTTTTTTATCCATAGTAGTATTTTCTAAAAAATATTACTTTTTAAATGCCTACAGTGAGAAATAGTATCTTCACAGCTAATGTGACCTCAGTGATAACAGTTTGCTCTGCATTTCACATTTTCATTGAATTGCAAAATTGGTGCTCTTTCAATAAAAGATGTCTATCAGTTGCAGTCTTTAAAAAACACACCAGGAAAATTTAAATTATAGCAGGAAGCTGAACTTGACATTAACCTAGATCTGTTTTGTGAAAAAATACGTGGAAATAATTATGGATGCTACACAGATAAGCCTACGGTTCAAGATATTAATTTTTGAGGGTGTTTTTGAATAGTGAAATTTAATTTCATAGATGACTAATTAAAGGAGGAGACATTCAGAAAGTACCTGGAAATCAAAAGTTTGTCTCTGAAAAGCTGAGAAATTTATGTTAATAAATAGAAACTCAGTCAACAGAACAGTAAAATAATCAGAATTCGACTACATCACGTACCACTAAAACAAGTGGTCTGTGTAGAAAAAAAATCAGTGTTTGCTATGAAACTGGTGGTGAAAGCTGAGAGTCCAAAATGAAATCATAGAATCACAGGATGATTTGGGTTGGGAGAGAGCTTTAAAGTTCATCCAGTTCCACCCCTGCCATGGGCAGGGACACCTTCCACTACCCCAGGGCGCTCCAGACCCATCCAACCCTTGGACACTTCCAGGGATGGAGCCGCCCCAGCTCCTCTGGGAAATCCATTCCAGGGCCTCACCACCCTCTCAGCAAAAACTTTCTCCATCACATCTACTCTGAATTGAACCTCTTTTAGCTTAAATCCATCCCCGCCTTGTCCCCCAGTATCTGTGCCCATCTTTCCATCAGCTCCAGTTAAACATTGGAAGGCCACAGTTGGGGCTCCCTGGAGCTTTCTCCTCTTCAGGCTGAGCAAGCTCATCCATTTGGTGACAGCTTCATTCCCAGTGCCAGCGTGGGGATGGAGCAGGGAGCTCCAGGTTGGCAGCACCTTTTCCATCTCTCCCTGCAGGAAGTACCAGGGCAGGAGAGGAGTTTGAGTTTCCTCACTGCTCCCTGCAGTGCCAGCCCTGGAGGGGCCCCAGAGCTCTCCCCATCCCTCACAGCAAGGCTTGGGGCACCCCAGGAGCCAGCAGCTTTCCCTCTCCTGCTGCTACCCAGAGCTAGAGAGAATGAACTGCCTTTTTTTCCTGCAGTACACAGAAAATATTCTAGAGGAAGAAAAAGAGAAAGCTTCATCTGTATTCACAGAAAGAGAATATATATATCTATATCTATATCTATCTCATATTCTCAGGATGGAGATCTAATCATGGAATGGGTGGGATGCAGTTCAAATCTCTTTGTCAAGCATAAAGAAAAAAAATATATACATGTATGTGTGTATATATATATATATATATATATGTATATTCATAGAATTATAGAACCATCCAGGTTGGAAAAAGATCACCAAGTCCAACCATTCCCCAGCACTACAAGGCCACCACTAACCCATGTCCCCAGGTGCCACATCCACACAGCTTTTCAACCCCTCCAGGCATGGAGACTCCACCACTGCCCTGGGCAGCCTGCACCAGGGGTGGACCACCCTTTTAGTGAAGAAAATTTTCCAAATATCCAAACTAAACTTCTCCTGGCATAAGTTGAGGCCGTTTCCTCTCAAATGTGATGGGACCATCCTGAAAACATGGATAGTTCCAATGTATTGGGTATGCACCAAATGCTGACTGTGTGCCATTTATGTGC
Organism: Geospiza fortis; assembly: GCF_000277835.1. NCBI lineage: Eukaryota > Metazoa > Chordata > Aves > Passeriformes > Thraupidae > Geospiza > Geospiza fortis. The sequence goes on along the minus strand of NW_005054402.1, from coordinate 713,235 downwards.
AATAAAAAATGAACAGAAGAATTAAAAAGGAGCATAATAATAATACATTTGTACTGAATAATAATATTAATTATGGTCTGAAAGAAGCTAATCACAGGAGCTAGTAGTCATGAAGGGCTGTCAGCACATTGATGTTTCTGCAGCATGATCTGCCACATTCTCCTACCCAGAAGCTTTTACTTCCCTTTAGAAAATTCCAGCTGGAGAAGGCAATTAAACCTGTGATATAAACATGTTTCAGTGAGTTTGTTGGGTTGAGTTATTCAGATCACTAAAGCAGTACCTCTGGTTTAAATAGCACTGATGAGTGACGGTACAGAAAGCGTCTGTAAAATGGGAGTAGTCATCTGCTATTAATGTGTGGTCACTAACAGAACTCATTCATTGGAAGCTTTTTAGAATTTAGGAAGCAAAAAAAATGGAATAAGTGAGGAAAAGCAAGGTAAATCTTACAGTGCATGTCCCAGCATCATCCACAAGCCTGACAACTTAGGCCTGGGGAAAAGAAACAGTGGCAAGCTAAAAATCAAAAAGCAAGTTCATATTTGTTCCCTTTCCTTTCCTCTCCTCTCTTTATAGCTCTTTATGCCCCCTAAAAAATGACTCAAGCTTTTAATCTCAAAACACTTGTTCAAAATTATAATACCCCAAATCAACAGTCACACAAATGACTACACAAATTATACCATAAAAAGAAAAAAAATCCTCTTAGGTTACTAGGTTCTGTAGCAAGAATTTCATAGATTACAATTCCCTTCCACAAAGAATTCCAAATATTCTGCTGGAATTAAACTGGGGGAAGTGGATTGCTACATTCCTGCAGCTTTTAAGCCATTGGAATGGGTCCTAAATGAAACATAATACAGCAAATAACAAAATGATGAGCTTTCTCAGAAGGACAAGGACTGTAAATGTACATTATTACCTTTTAAAAGGAGATGTTTCCTACATATATTGCTAGTTTTGCAATTTGATAAAGCAGCTGGGGAGAAATGATATTAAACATATAAATTTTCTTGCTTTGTTGTATATTGATTGCAGTGAATTAGATTCAATCTACAGCTACTTTGTTTTGGTTTTGAGAGCTTGTTTGGAGTCAGTTGGCTGCAAAAATACCATTTTGCCGAGCCCCACTGGCACAGACAAGGGAGCGGAGTCGATGAATGCGTGAAGAGTTATTTTGGCAAAATGACTGACGTGGGCAGCTGACGGCCCAATCCCATCTCCCACCCGCAGGGATTGCTGCTTCCTGCTGGCAAGGGCCACCTCCAAGGCAGCTGGAGCCTTTTCCAGTGGGGGGCAGGAGCCAAGGCTGGGTGGGAAGGGGTGCAGGGCTGCCTGACCAGCCCTGTCCCCGCCGGGTTCTGTATCCTGGCTGCACATCCCGGTATTTCTCCCAGTTGCTTGGAGACAGTTGCTGTGGAGCTGTAAAACAGCACCACGGGCACAGATTGGTGACACAAGGGGGGATCTTGTACTTGCTGACTGCTCACAGCTCTCTCCTTGCTCTTGAAGATGCAGAGATTTAGGTATTTAGGAGGGAATGACTTAGGAAGGTTTCTGTCCTCACTGATCCATTTGTGATCCGTGTTTAATACCGAATGAAACCTTCTGAAACTGCACTGATCATTTCCCGGTGTTGAATTTTGCTCACAGTATTTTTCTAGTTGCATAAAAAAATGTGGAGATTGTCATTATACAGGACAAGGTAAATATTTCATACACTTGCTCAATAAATAAAAGGCATATTTTACAAACTAATAGCTGCATTTTGTTCTTGCTCAGTATTAGGATATATGAAATATATTTCCCTGTTATGCATGTGCATCTATACCATGTGTCAGAGCTACCTGACGTGAAACATGAAGAATTCAATTTACTGCCACCCCTTCTGTCCCTTAGCAGCTTATCCTCACTAAAATTTCTGACATCTTTTGCACTTTGCATGCATGTATTTTAAGCCAACCATGAAATAGAGGCAGAAATACATTTAACAAACAGAAAGCAGAAATACCAGGATCCCTGAGTCCTCTGCAAAGCTGCTTTCCAGCTGGTCAGCCCCAGCATGTCCTGGTGCCCAGGGGGATTCCTCCCCAGGTGCCTTCCTTTGACATACTCAACACTGGCATCTCCTGCTCTTCTAGCTCAGCTCCAAATGCTTTACTGGTTTTGAATTATGCCCAAGATCCTCTATCTGATCATTGTTGTACAAATTTAACAGGACAGCTCACAGAGCACAGCCCTCAAAAACTGTGCTGCTTTTCCCTGTATTTGAAGTAAGTCCATTTATCTCTACCCTTTATTTCTTATCCCAGAAGGTCCTTTTCTCTTACTACATGATAAGCTGGTTTTCAAGTACATCTTTCCCAATGTCCAAATGAAAGCTGAGACTGCCAAGGCAGTTATTCATACGACCACCAATTTCTTCCAAAAACATGACTTCCCATTTTGGAATCACTAAAGTTGGAAAAGCCCTCCAAGATCATCAAGTCCAACCTTCGACTGAACACTGCCATGCCCCTGAGCCATAACATGAAATGCTAAATTTTGGCTCCTGAAGGCTGGTGGGTTTTTTAATCCCTTTTTTAGCAATTCTAATCTTTCTGACACCAGCACCAGCTCCCCAGCTGCAGGAACGTTCCTGACTCAGTTCTCAGGTTGTTTCTCTAAGTGTCCTGAGGAAGCAGCCATATCCCAAAGTCCTCCATAGTTGGACTATGACTAAGAAGCCTCTGAGGTCTCCATCAATAACATTCCCTTTCAACACTGCTGCTTTTTAAAGGTCCATCATCCTTCAGGTCTGCTGACCTCTGGCAGACCTCCCTGTTTCTGGCACATTTGAAAGAAAAACATCTATCATCAGATTTTTTTATGCCTTTGGCTACTCCTTCCCTGAAATCTATTTTGGTGAGCCATACAACAGACTTTTAACTCTGCAGGGTTAAAGTCTTTTCTCCCTTGTTAATATTTCCAGTTTTAAACTAAGGCTTCCTAATTCTTAGTGACACTGTTTAGAAGCCATTTAACAACACTGTCTTTTTGGTGGCTGCACTCCTAATAGACAAAAAATGAGGTAAGAAATAAAAAGAACAATCAGATATTTTTTGTTTTAAAGGGTGTCTAAGGCAGGCTGTGTAGAAGGATGCTAAATTTCCAGTCTCCGAGCAAATAAAAATACTTGGAGAATCAAAGAGAAATCCTGTTTAGCTTAATTCAGAAGAATGCTTTAATTTTGCAAAACAGGTATTGTTCTGGAATTGTTAAATTTTTCATCCTTGAGCTTGTTGTAACAAGGGTTATCCTGCCACATGCTGGGTCAGGCTTTCTGCAGAGCCATCAATCCACATAAAGTGTATCCAGACAGCTCCTTGGACACCAACCCAGGACAATTTTGAGAGCTCTCAGGAGCTGACCTGTGTCTCTCACTAAACTGATGAGGCAGCACTTCTCTGTGAAGCCAATTCTTTGCAGAAATATTTCATTATATTCTATTCTTTCCACTACTTTTCTGCATCCCAGAGGCCAGCAACTCAGTCCTCCTAGAATGGATGGCTTGGAGCAGCCAAATTTCTTTTCAGACCAAGCAAACCCAGTGCAATTTATCCAAAAGACCATTGACGGAATTAGGATATTTTAGTGACAAACTGAGTCACAAATGCATGATTCCCGTTAATTTATTAGGTCATATAACAGAGAAAGAATTTGATGGTAACATTATAACACAGCTGTTTTATTTCAGAGGTGGAATGAGGCCAAGGATTGGATAATTGTGCTGCTTCAATTAGTGGTGAGTGGAGAGCTGGTGAAGTGGCATTGTTTGCTGCCAGGCAGGAAGCCCAGGGAAGCTCATTAACCAGCCCAAGGATGGGGGGGCTGATCCTCAACAGGCCAGGGCAGCACAGCAACAGCAGGGACCTTCCTTCCCCTGCACACTGAGCACAGCCAGCAGCAGCTCTCAGCCTAAAATCTGCATTTCCCAGAAAAAAACCCTGCATCTTCCAGCCAAAGGATATTTGGGCAAAATTGTCTGGGCCTACATAGAGATCTCAAAGAATCATGGAATGGTTTGGGATGGAAGTGATCCTAAAGGGCATTTAGTTCCAACTCCCCTACCATGAGGGACACCTTCCACTAGACCAGGAATCTGATGAAGATTCTCATAATCAGCCTTTGTGGTCTTCTGTTAATTTCCCTGGAAATTCAATCCCATGTGCTTCTCCGTTTTTTGTTCATTTCCCTGCATTAGAAGTGTTTATTCACCCTTCCTCTGCCCCGCCTTTATTCAAATACAGTCAATCCTATCCCCACGGCAGTGATGTGCTGTCAATATTTTAATAATGTTACCATAACTCAGCTGTCCCCAGCTCCTGGGGCAGGATTAGGGTCCTCTGGAAATCACTCCGTGCAGAAGTTGGGAAGCTTTTTGCCTCAGCCAAGGAGGCAAAAAGCTCACAGCGCTGCATTATATTGCAACTGCAAATCTCTCCCTTGTAGGAGCCAGACAAGGATGGAGAAAGGTTGTCAGCATTAACCACCACGCTTGCCATTCTTAACTGACCTTGGGAGTGAAGGGGAACAGGGGAAAATAACGAATCACTCTCTGTATTTTTCAAACTGCTGGAAAAAAATTGTCAGAGGGAGAATCATATCATCTTCCTTTTTTATATTCTCACCTCCTTAGAAAGCTTATTCATATCCCGGTCTCTATTTAGGCTTCCTAACACGTACTCATTGGTGCATTTTTGGAGGGGCACAGGGAAAAGGGGGGCAGGGGAGGCTCTGCTCCCCAAAATCACCCTCCCAGCTGGCTGAGAAATCAAAGGGTTAACAGTATTGTTATTATCATTCCTCACCACTTGCATTACTCAGAAAAATCCCAGCAGGCTGCCAAAGCTGCCACAAAACATGAACAGCCTGAAGAGATGGATACATATGGTGGCTGAGGCAGCTCCATCCAGCTCAGGCTCCCACTGCCACAAGGAAAGCTCAGAGAAAAGGGATCTCTCCAGACCACAGCCCCAGGAACGCCCAGAAAACGTGACAGAACTTCAGGGAGTCGGACTGGAATTGTTCTGTTCCAGCTCTCTCAGTGTTACTGGGTTCTGAAGTTTATTCTGGGATTGAAATGAGATGCAGTATTTGGATATCTCTGCTTGAAACATGGGGTTATCTGCAGTCCCTGACAGAGGAATCCGAGGGGACATCTGGCACTAACATCAGGATGACAAGACATGGAGCAATAAGAATGTTACAAATACAATCAATGGTTTCACCCTTTTAAGAATTCCTCCAAAAGTGAGGAATTTAAGTAACCAAAATAATTTTTAAAAGATTGGCCAGGCTTCCCAGATGTTGGAAAATGCTGGATTTATGCTTTTTCCCACATATAAACAATATGTTAGCAGTCTAACTCCCATTTTTTACTGTTGATAATCTCTGAGTGATTCAGTGCCTTGATACAAAGCCATAAAATCTGACAATTTTCAAACGTTCAATTTTTCAAAACATGTACTGCCATTGCTCTCCTACTGGTATTTATGTGGAAACACATGGACTGGATTTATCCAGCCCAACTTACATTGCTGCCTGAGTGTCCTCTGAGCATTTGTGTCTCTGTCCTGGGACAACCAGGCCCTCGGTTTTGTGCCCAGCTATGACCTGAAGTCCTTAAGACTGAAATAATTTCTACAAAATTTCTGAGGAAAAAAAAATAAAAACCACTATTTTATTTTGATTTGCATAGCTCTGAGTCTTTATTCCTTCTGGAAATAAGTTGCCATGCATTTTCTACCTTGCATAGTAAGTTTAGTAAACATTACATCTTAAATGAGGTTCTGTAATTCCAAGTCTAACCTTCTTCCTTCAACCACTCCTAATATATTCTAAAATCCCAAGAGAGCCATTCAGCAAAGGTGTTAAATTGCAAATACAAAGTTAATCCTCAGGTTGATATCTTAAAGCTTTATTCTGCATCACAAAACATCTCACACTCTGTTAAACCATTGCATCAAAATGTATCAGTAGGCTGATAGAAAAAAACCAAAACAATTTGTAATCACTTTTCTCCCCATTTTCTTGTTTTCTCCCCATTTCTTTCAACGTTTGAGAATACATTTGTAAGAGTTTTCCTTCCTGATTTATTTTTCCTCATTAGCAAGAAGATTGACAAATGAAGAGAAGTATGCTGGGATTACATTTCATCTATTTTTGGTCTCTCTGCCTGTCTGATAGCAGCTCATCCACTACTTGGAGGATCTTACTCCAAATCAGAATGAAACACTCAAAGCTGAACTTATCAAAAGATGAGCAGAGGGCAGCAAGACTGGATCTTACAAAACCTTGTAAACACAGATTTTCTATACTGAAAGCATCAAATAAAATCAACCCCTTCCTGTGCTAGAAGCAGACAGGGCTTGCAGGGAGCAGGAGCATCCTTTGGGAATGGGTTTTTGAGCCTAAGCTTGCACACATCACTCCAAACTCCACATTATGCAAATTCTCAAGTCCGCAGACCAAAGATCTCATTTTATACTTAGTATATGAAGGACCAGATGGGCAGGAACCTCCCCACAACTACAGACCAAGTGTTTTTTTAATGTCTGTCACTGTAACAGGGCAGTTTTCAGAGTAAACTTTGTGCTGAGACAGTTCTCAGTGTGCACAGAAGAGAACAGGAACCAACGTGAATCAAAACTAATTAAAATAATAATTCAAAAGAGACACTTCTCCCAAAGACATTACTGCAGAACAATAAAGAAATTGCTGTGCAAACATGGCATATTTTATTGAAGACAGCATTTCTTTACTCGGATCCCTATGGACTGAAAACCAAAATCCAAAGCGGGAAGAAAAATGTTCCTTGTCTATAGAATATGATAAAATTGAGATATTAGAAGAGAAAAAAACAAAGCCAAAAAAAGACCAAAAGCAAAAAACAACAAACCCTGGATATTTTCCCATGGAGACAAATAAGTAAGAAAAAGAGTTTTCTAAATGTGGATTTGCACATCCATGCCAATTTGAAAGTTAAAGCTTAGAATGGGTCATACATCTCCCAAAAACTGCTGTCATGTCACTGATCTATGCTGATTATGAGTAACTGTGTTAAAACTATCTGGGTGGATAATTGCCTGGCAGCAGCAGTTTTGCATATAAGATTGTCACCAAAAAAAACAAATTAAAAATAAACAACTTTTACATCTTACTACATCAAAAGGTCTTTAGAAACATGTAAATTGGATTAATGAAATTCATTTGTACATTAAGAGCAGCAAAACAGAAAATATAAAACTGCTTAAAATATCAAATGTTTTTTAATATTCAGAGAGTCAAGCTGAAGCTTCAATAGTAATCCAGCAATTAGATATGGGTTAGTATGCAAATGGAGGAGGAATTTCACTCATTAAAAATTCCTCTGTAATGTCAGGAAGGTGGCAACATTCCTGTGTGGAAAACCTATTCTTGGTGACTTTTACAACAGTGTCAAATATTGTACCAGTTCCATTTTTATGTTCCAAACCCTTCCCTGTTTTCTAAGGTTAAAGACAGGAATTTACCCATTACATAATCCCTTCAGAGATGGAAGAAAAACCCACCCATACAACCTTCCTATTCCAGCAACAGTTAATATTAACATTAAAAGATTCCAAGATCTACTGAAAATGAATCAAACCTTCATTTTAATCTGCCTTGGAAAAGGACAAGAACAAGTCAGTGCCTGAATGACAAGATTTATTGTAGCTGCTTTGAATAGTTCAGAGAGGATCCAGCCACCACATGCAGCCATTAGAAGATTCACCCACCATGGGAATGTTCTGAATCCAGCTTTTCCAGTTCCAGTGAGGCAGCTGAAACATGAGCACTGGGATAAGGCAACTGCAGAAATCTGGAACTGCCTCACAGAATCCTAAACCCCTGCAAGTTATCCCAACTTCTTTGCAAGGACAGAGCCAGAGAATGGTTTAGGTTGGGAAAACCCTCAAAGGTCACTGAGTCCAACCACTAACACGGCACTGCCAAGGCCACCACTGACCCATGTCCCAGGTGCCACCTCCACACGGCTTTTAAACCCCGCCAGCAATGGTGGCTCCCCCACTGCCCTAGGCAGTGCTCCAGGCCCCTCCTTCTGGGGAGATATTTGGCTGAATATCCAATCTAAACCTGCTCTGGTCCAACTTGGGGTCCTTTCCTCTTGTCCTGTCCCTTGGGGGAAGGGGCAGTGGCTGTCATATCCTCCAAATGGTGGCAGTTGCCCAATCTGGCATCATTTGCTACAATTCAAGGCATGGGCAAGTTTCTTTACTCTCAGAGCTGCCAAAGAGGAACACCAGGTCTCCGGCCTGAGGTTTTCACACCTTTACACGTGGAGCAAGACCCATCCAGAGAAAACCACCTCGATCAATCCCTTGGGGAGACCAAACAGGAACGAGTTCAGGCACCCAGAATCAGGGCCATACCATGAGAAAGGAGCAAAAGGACCAAAGTTCTGAACAGCACTTCTACAGAAGTTTGCTTGGGATACAAAGAAACAGGAAAAAACTGCAGGAAAAGGAGAGTTGGAGATGAATATTTCTAGTCTTTGAGTCTTGGATAACAGCTGCCTCCATCATTTCCAGCTCTGAAGAACCACACCACTTTTTTAGGTGTGCACATGATTTCTATTAAATATCTCCAAACTATTCTAAAATTGCACAGGGAGTTATGGGAACCAAAGAGCTACTCCAAGACAAAACCCATCTTCAATTCCATTCCCAATCTATCTAGTTTTGTACCAGCCAGCTCCAAAATAGGCACAGTCAATAAGGCATATTTAGACAATAAAAACCCAAGAAACTTCCACAAAATTATTACAATGGATGTTTTGCTGGTCATTTAAAAACAATTTCCTCTTTAATTTAGGAGTTGAAGTGAGCCATAATCATCCCCCGTGTAAATAAATACACCAGATGCAGTTAACAACTCACAAGCCTGTCAGCAATGACCATGGCTTCTCACAAATCTATCTGGTGCTGAAAAGTCACAGGTTGAGTCCATTAAAAACAATAGCAGTTGTTTGGAGAACAGTTCTGGAAGAAGGAATTGCAGTAAAAAAAAAAACAGGGAGATTGATGTGGTGAAATAAAAAAGGATTCTTGGATTTTGGTGCTTGTATTTTTTTTCTAATAAAATACAACACAATCAATGCAAGAGTTTTGTATCTGCTCTGCAGATTTTTGTATGATATTTGTCCAGAACCAACCCTTTTTGTAACAGGCTGTAAATAAACCTTTCCATTACTTCTTTTTATGAACTTCTATGCTTTCAAATTTTCTCTTCAGCAGCAAATAAAGGAACACTTGGGTACCTACTCTTATCCTATCATCCTACGCACTCATTCTTGAGAAACTTCCATGCATTTGCTTGGACAATTTCCAGTGCTCTGATCAGCAAAGCTCTCAGAGACCTTCAAGTGCAGCCACATCCAGAACCCAAAACACAGGAGTCACCACTTGGCCATGAAGACAACACAGGAGAGCCTATTTTGACCATAGAAAAATTATGTTTTTCTAACAAGTGAAAACTTTCTACAAGATGAGAACAAGAAATCCACCTCCCCAGACAGCTGCCAGAATATATGAGGCAAAAATGAGGAAATGATAAATGATTATTATCCTTCATTGTTGTATACAGGAATCTCTGAAGATTCCTATCAGTGGCACAACAGGATGTAAAATGTTATTTCTAATCTGATTGATTTAAAGTACATTTCAATTTGCTTATTAGATGAATTTGCTGAGCCACACAGTCACAAGGCATGGGAAATGCTTTGAAGGTAGAGGAAAAAAAACTAGGCAGGGATTCCTTGGAAAGCCACCTTCTCCCTTATGGGTGTCCTGCAGAGCTGCACAGTAATTTCAGAGGAGCACAGCAGCTCTAAGTGGGATGGCCAGCATTTATTGGGATAACTCCAACACTGAATATTCCCATGTATTTACCATTAGCCATCTTAGCAGGAGAATAGCAATAGGGAAGGAAGCCTTCTCCTGCTTTTTTTTTTTTTTTAAGCAATTAATGGATTAAATCTGAACCCAGTCTTCTGTAGAGGACACACGCTAGAGATTTGATATAAAATGAATATTAATCAAAGGAACGTAGAGCTTCTGCTAGATCAGACCCAAAAGTTCAGAATGTCTTCAAATCAAGTGTTTCTGCAGTTCTTAGCACCCACACAGAAGCAGTGGGGAGCCTGCTGTGTGTACCAACATGAGGGATTTATTTAACCCCTCTGAAACCTCGAGAACAGCTTAGGAACCTCATTCCACAGTAAAGGTTAAAAGGGGATGACACTGAGGAAATCCAACCAAAAACCCCTACATAAATACACCACATATCCACCTACAGAGTTCTCATTTGCTTTTTCCAATTTGGAGATAATAGCACAGATATGTTTTCCTAGTAGGGGTCCATGAGTGAAGCTATGTTTTCAAAAAACTTGAATTTTTGAGATAGGGAAGGTTACTGCTCATGAAGCCTATGATGATCAGATGTTCCTACTCTTCCTTTTAACCTCTGCACAGACTTGTGGCTCATGAAACACAACCAGCAGGTGAACTGAGCATTTCAGTGTCAGACAAACTGATTGGCAGTCTCAGAACAGGAAAAAGAAAACTGTCCATAAACAAAGGAAGAAACCATGACACAACAGGTGATAGTATTTCTGCTGCTTGTAAGATGCATGCACCTCCCCCAGAAAAAGGAAAAACAAAGAAAATAAAGAACGAAAAATTCCAGATTTTTAGATTACTTCTGTCCTAAGCAATAGGAGTTTGCCGGTTCATTGTCCACCATTTGAAACAATTCATCTGCTTACCCTCACCTGCAGCTTTGCAGGTTTGTAGCAACATCCTGCAATTAAAAGAAATGGTATTTTCTCCCCTTAAATACCAGGCACAAGTAGTGTTTTTCATATAGCTCCAATCCAGCAAGCAGGTTTCCATAGTATCCAGAGACTAAAAAAAGCCAACGGCCTTCAGGGAAATTAATTTTAATAGAATGTCTCGTGGTAATTGCCCAACCACACTGCAAAAATGGCATTTATTTATTTGGTGTTAGTTTTAATACTTAACCCCAACACCTGAGAGCTGGAAATGGAAGAGATGCATTATTCCTGTGCTATTTGAAGAGAGGCTAGACAGATTTCTGCACCAGTGAAGACCATCCAGAGCTGAGCTTTATGTGAATCACAGGATGGCCAAGGTGGCTGGATGCCACTGGATGGCTTCTAGGTTGCCAAGAACTGGCTATTTATACTAAGCAGCTTAACTTTATACAAATTTGCTATTTTTAGAGGATTTTGTAGTAGGAATTTGGGGAAACAGTGGTTTTCATATTCACTAGGAGTCAGAAAGCTCCCTGTGGATATCTCCACACTCCACGTGCAATCCCACGAGCTTTGGCAGAATCCCTCAGGATAGGAATGTCAGGAAATTCTGCTAAAATACTGCAGCATCCAGGCCAAAATTCCTTAAAACTGAAAATGGAGAACTGAATGGACACAGAGTTAGTTCTGCATGTTGCTGCTGTTATCACAATTCCTAGCAAATCCTCCTCTCAAAGAAGCATAAAAATGAGCTCTGAGTTTCAAAGAGCTACTTGTTAAATTTTGGGGAACCAGAAGCCCAGTATACACCTCACTGAGTGTCAAGACTAAAGGAAAATGCTTCTCAGTTCTGCTCACAGCCTGGAAAGCAAAGGGCTTTCATATTTGTCTGCTCTTTTTTCTTATTTTTAAGCATATTACTTGCTTGTGTGTGAATAACCAAGATCCTTTAAGAACCAAATTATTTTTTGTCTGCCCAGTTCTATCTATGTCAAAAAGAAAACAGTCTTAATAATGTATTTTAAAAATTAACCGAAATTTGTTCCTCTTTTTAATGAGCACACTGATCACTTCCTATGGGTTAGAGGATACATGGGAAAAACAGAAAATAACAATCAGAAACAGTTATGTACAGTGGGTTTGTGCACATCCAAAGCACTCTGAGGGCACAATAATGTCATTAAGGTGCCACCATCCACTAAAAACAAATTAAGGAAAGAAACCCAAACAAACCCAAGCCCTCAGTTACCAAGTTTAAATGGAGAAAAAGTAAAACACTTCTCCATTAAGTGAAAAAAATTAATTCCCCCAGTCAGATGCTGCACAGATACACCAGGCTCTTCCACACTTGTACCACAGCTGCTCTTTTTCCAAGAGCCCATTGTCCCAACCCTCCAGTACATCTGTAGCTAGGAGAATTCCAAAAGCAAAACAGGAAGAAAGTTTTCTTTGGAGTCTGAGAGCTTGCATTTTAGGCAGTGTCTGGGGCTTGCTGGTGCTTAATAGACATAATTTACAGATGTCACCAAGAGGATGATGAGTAACTGGTTAATAGAAATAAGCTTTTTCCTCTAATGGCTGGTTAAATCAAACTGTGTGCCACTTAAATATACAGATTTAAAAACAGTGGTGCCCAGCCTGGTGCTATGTACATACATAAAAAATCCTAGAATGGTTTTTGTTGGAAGGAACCAAAGCCCACTCAGTTCCAAGCCCCTGTCCTGGCCAGGAACTCCCTCTCCAGGAGCTCGAACACTGCAGTGCTGCTGCAGCTTTGGCAAACCCCTCATCATTAAAAAGATGTTTGTAGAGTTGATCCAAGCCCAGAGTAGGTGCTGTCTAGGAACAGAGCAGCTCCCAGCCTGGCTGTTCTCCTGCCAGGCAGGAGGCTCCCTGGCTGGGCAGGAGCAGCAGCCAAGCTGGCAACAAAAAAATCCTCCTGCAAGACACTGAACCAATGTGGACCTGCCTCTGCTGGTCCCCCAGAAAGGCCTAAGTGTGAGAGCTAAATCCAGCCCTCAGAAATGGACTGAGAATGTTGGCTTTGCTTTCTTCCTCCTACACACAGCACTCCTGTTAAGCACTGCACGGAGCTGGTGTCCATACTGCTGGGAGGAGAGGGGCAAACTTTCAGCTGCAACGTGAGACTCCTGGTTCTTACAAAGCCATTAACAAGGCCTCCACTTATTTCCAAGAGAGAAAAAAGTATCATGGTTCTCATGAGTCTGCCCAGGAGAAAAAAAAAAGAAATTAGATTCTATCTGGTGGTAGAAGCGAGTAGAATTCACACTAGAAAGAACAGAAAGCACACCCAGAGGGTAATTAATGAAGATTATCAAAGGATGGGAAGGTTTCTCTCTTGCTAAAAGGATTGGAATCAGTAATAGCTGGCTTTGTAAAACCACTAATTCACCCCACCACTGAATACCAATGTAAGCTATAACATTGCTAAAAATATTAATAATTACTAGAGTTTAAGCTACAACAATAAAGTCCAAAGTTTGCTTCCTGCAGCTGTTTTCAAGTTTGTATAAAGTGCTTACTGGAATAAAACTAGTAGCCTGTTCCTAAATAGGCTTTGTGTATGAAGTTGGGTTGTTTTGGTTTTTTTTAATATTTCAGATTTTTTAAATGTCTATTGCAACTTCTTACATGCAGTCAGAGGACAGATATCTTTAATACAATGATAAAATAATGCTGTAATAATTTTTTTATTTTCTACTGAAAACCAGTTAAAGAAAAGTTTGTACTAGTAAATTGTATAAGCTTTTGAGGATGAAGAAATGCAGGCAGTTATACTACAGATATTTTGCATGTTTTAGTACAGGTACCAGCTGAAGAGTTCTGCAGCAAAATGATGACATTTCTTCTATTACCATCTCTGGTTTTTATCCTCAAATTAAACCTTGAATTTTGCCCTTTTGTTTTTATTTTTTAAATGAATAATTCATCAGGTTTATCTAGTTTACATATTAACTGGAATGTAAATAAGCAGCTATGCTATTCCAAAGACAATAACATTTCAATTTCTCTAGAAAAATAAGAGATTTTACGGCACAATAATGCAAACTGCAATGCCTCATTTAGAGAACAAATGCATTGTTCTGGTAAAATATTGCAGAATTAACTTGGCTTTCTGAGTATTGATAGTGTAACATTATTGTTTGTGTGACAGGGAAAATCCCCACGAGCCACATCAGGCAACACCTGCAGAACAGCTGCACACTCATGGGGACAAGAAGAACAAATAGTTAGTAATCCACTGGGGGTTAATTTTAAGACACTCTATATCCTACCACACTAAAAACCCTCCACAAACCTATTCTGAGTTAAAACAGGCCTTCTTGTTTAATGGGTTTATTTACTCAAAAATGGTTAGACTTGTTTGTGTCATCAAAGCAAATCTCCAACACAACCCCACCTTAAGTCATGTCTCAAGGCAGAACTCTCTGAATTTTTCCAAACTTGAGCAGTTATAGTCTAGAAATCCAGGCACTGATGAGTTAGTAATGACCTACAAAGGAATTAGTGATGCTTGCAGTTTTTTAACCCCTTTCTAATGGAGACTGCAGTATTTAGCACTTGGCCTAATATGTTGCTTTACTTTTATCTATCTTTTGAATCAGGCTGATATCAAGATTCAAAAAAACATCAACTAAAATAGTGAAAAATAACACATAAGGCAAGCTGTAAAATGTCATCTATAACAACCAAATCATAACCATCCCTGTTTTCTGACTGTTCATCAAAGCTAAGAAAAAAATCATATTGAATTGGCATCGCTTAAATTGCTTATGAAAATCCACATCTATTGACAGCTGCCTCTACCTCACTCCTTCAGCTCTAAAACTACTCCTGCACTTTTCCAGTACGTTTGCCCTGTGCTCTATCCAGGAAAGCCACTACACACTTTACAATTTTTATCACAAAAACCACGGCTGGGTTTGAAGCAAGGAGGAGACAAACCACACACTGTCAGAAATTTCCATGGAGACTCTCTGAGCACTGTTTCCAAGGGCAAGTGTAATGTTCATCTCTGAAGTCTCATGTTAAAATTAGTTGTACAGGTTGGACAAATCAGGAACTGCACATTTGATGAAAACTCAGTCATATGATACAATGCCAGCTGTTCCAGGTAATCCCTACTCCATTTATCTGCTGGAGCAAAACCTTTTCTTCCTTTTTTGTATGGATCTGTTATTTGTTCTGCTCCACATATATCAACCCCAAACATGAATTATTATGATGTCTCATAGCTGATACTGAAGTTTTCCCTCCTCCAGAAGATTCCAGACCATAACTGTACACAAAGAAATGATGCCCTGCCCTCCTGCTCTGCAAAGAAAGGATCTATATCTCCCTGTCAAACCTGTCTTTCCACAGTGAGGCTCCCCTCATCTCCATGACCCTGAACCACCAAATCTCCTGAAGCAAGAATGAAGCATCTGCTCTGCCTCTCATTTTGCCCCCTGCCAAACTGAGCTCTCCCCCCCATAACACCCAGCGCCTGCCACGAGTGCTAAAGATAGCACTAATTAGGATCCTGGTTGCCCATTAACTCTTTTATTATTCATGTGACATTTATGATAAATGCCTGATATTACTTACAAATGGTTGAGGTGGCACTTACACACAGCAGCATAAACTTCAGAGTCATGGGAGAAATCATTTAGCAGCAAGGCAGGCTGACTACACCAGGGCATACAACCACTTGCTGGCGTGTAAATTTAAATCTTT
>NW_005054402.1:675835-697595 GCF_000277835.1 Geospiza fortis | reverse complement strand
ACTTCTATTTCAACAGTCTCTTGCATCACTGTTAATATCTCTAAAGATGTCTTTCTCCATCCAGCCAGGGCTGTGCACTGCATGTTGGCCATAAAACAGAAAAAAAAATCCTGCCTTTCTCCAACAGAAAAGTCTCTTGCAACAGCCAAGTTGTCATTTCTCAGGATTATCATAACCTCATAATTAAGTTGCAAAATTCAGAATGGAATAACCCCGATGAACATAAATTACACAGAAATGGATTTGATTTGCATGTAATAATGGCTTCTTTCAGAATTAATTACAAATATGCTGGAGTATGGATTAACGTGCTCCTGATTCAGCACTGTATGTGCATGTTTAGCTGCTCTTCTAAGCTAAGGCTAGGAGTAAATTGTCTAGACAATTAATTATAATTCTTCTCTCATTTGCCAAAAAAACAGTAAAGCTTTGTGCAGAATCAGCTACCCAGCCTTCTTCCACCCCATCAGAGATCTTTAAAAAATCCATGAGCATATTTGTCATTCCATAATGAATTAAATTGCACATTGTTCACCATCCATTCTATCTGTGCAATCTGCCAGTAGAGACTCTTCATACTTCCCGTGGATTAAAAGCCTAACAAGAAACCCACCTCTAAAAATACAGCCTTGCTTCAAAGCCCCACCTAAGAGGAACAGGGAGAGCTTTGGCAGGATCCCTGCCCAGGGATCGCAGCAGTTCCATTTGTAAGCTGGTCTCTAACACTAAACGCTTCTCCTTAAGTAAACAAACAGCAAGGGAAATGTGCTTGAAGACAGAGATAAAAATGCATATCTATTTACTTTAGAAGCCTGCAAAGCCTGTTCTTTCACGGCTACAGTGTGAGGAAGTGGTGCAACTATTTAAATTCAATCACCATGGGAGTTCAAGGCACGCTCCAAAAAAAGCTGCGTGTTGTACCCTCTCCCGCATGCAAAAGCCAGCTCTGCAGGAATAAACATTGTAACATCAGAAGTATTTTACCAAACCATACATGGGCCTGAAGAACAAGATATCAAATCATGTAAAATCAATAGATCCTACAGACAAGGTTTGACCAAGCCATCCCAAAAGACCTATTTTCAGTACCCAATTTCACAGGACCACAGCATCCTTTTGTTGGTCATCAAGAGGTTGTGGGGGGAAAAGAAAGAAAAATCCCAAATCATGATTTTGCTGTAGACTGCCCAGCAACACTCAAAAGGAGAACGAACTTTTTAAACAAAACCTAAAATGCCAACAAAAAAATCCTCCAAAATATCAAACATGAAGATATTTTTGGCATGAATGAAGAGATTATTTAAATGTACCCTTTTAATAAAGTAACTTATACTGGAATAACATTAATTGCTTTTTTTTTTTTTTGTGTTTCAGTGTAGTGTTGGAAAAATTCAATTTCAAGCCAAAGTAATTTGCTTTATTCTCCATGGTTACTAAACGCCACTGGACCATGGATCTTTCTGAGTGCAGAAATAGTTGCATAAAAAGTCACTAATTTGGGTTACTCCCCAAAAATATTTAGAAGAAACCAGAACTGATAGCCCACAGTAAATACTGAAATTAATCTAAATTTCAATAACTGACAGAAGACTACAACCTCCCAGATATCTCTGAGAGTGCATTCCCAAAGGACAAAAAGAACAACCAGAAAATTCCCAGTCAGCTTGACCATTGTTCTCTGTCACTGCTTTCCTGAATGCTGCATGAAGTTTTAAATTGATCAAGTGAAGCACATCACTGGTGTTAGCCCACAGAACTTGCTGCTCAGAGGCATCCCACACTTTTTCCAGAGTCAATTCTCCACCAGGAACATCCCTCTTTCCCCAACAGAGCACTGAGAATCAAATTTCAGGATCTCCTACCTCGATCAAAAAGTCTCCAGTTCTCAGGCCAGCTTGCCATGCTACTCCCCCTTCATCCACAGATTCCAAGTACTGCAAAGCAGGAAAGGCTGGAGTTGGGGTGAATTCTTCAATTGGTGTGTCAGCTTTAAAAATAAATACCACATTAAAAAAAGAAAGTTATGGAGTGCTTGCAAATACCACTTGACTACAGGCCTATCATTGGTCATTCCAATTTAGGGTTAAAAAATGGTGGGTGCTGGAAGTGAGAGGGATGTGCCTCACAGGAGATCAGGACGCTGGGGACAGAGTGCAACCCCCCTGCAATAGCAAGCCACAGGTCTTCCTTCCAGAGGGGCAAATACCTGCTCCTTTCCTGACACAAACCACATCAAGCTGCACCAGGCAATAGCTGGGTTCTGATATTCCAGGATATTCAGTATTGGCTCAAGTAACCCTTTTGTGTGCCTGGCAGAATGCTGTAACTCTGGCAACATCCACCTAAAAATGAATTATGTGCTGGAGCCAGGAGAGAGCATCTGGCCAAACTAGGGGGATGGGATGGGTGGCAAAGCATGAAAAAAATCAACCAGAATTTTTTTTCCCCCTCCTAAATTTAGATGTGCATAACAAAGAAGAGACCACTTTTTAGGAGAGGAGGCACAGCTGACCCTGTGACAGCCCTGCCTGCCCCTCTGTGTCACGTACACACACAGGCAGAAAAGTCCTTGGGTCTTTCACCTGAGCTGCCCCTGCTGCTACAGAGAAAATCTGGGGGAAACCACTGGGCTCAGCCAGAGGGAGCGAGCCCTGCTCAAAGCACTGATAACCCACACGAACACTCAGAGATAAGGCAGTGCCTTGGGCTTCCCTGCTTCAACTCCAGACATTTCATTTGGCTAAAACTGGCAAAGCTTTCCCTGCCCTGCAAATCCACAGTGGCACTGGTCTAGCTTGAGGGGTGGGGAACAGGGAAAGCAAAAGCCATGTCCCAAGAATGAAGACATGGAATAATTTTCATGCTCAAGCAAGGCAAGGGAGAACCCATGTGAAATGAGGGGGAGCAAGAGATGGGACATACCATCACATTATATATATTCTTTTTTAAAATACAAAGGGAGCAAACTGCACTGCAAGTTAAAAAGCAAAGCATTAAATAGAATGCCTTTTTTAACTGGTAGGAATGCCACTGTGATGGATTTTAGCCTACAGAGAAGTGCTGTGCAGCTTAACATATGAACAGCTTTAAAAATGAGCACACTACAGGCCATGCAACATACGTGCAGCTTCTCAAGATATAAAAAAAGATCATATTTTCATACTAAAACTGCACCAATGTCACCTTGCAGAAGATCCACACCTATTTTAAACAAAACATCCCTCTCTTGTCTATTCCTATTCACAGCCCTATTCAATCAGGCTGGCATTTGAAATAAAGCAGCAGTTTTTATGAGGAAAGCAGGCTTCCCACAGTTAAGTAAACTGCACAACAGAACAGATTAATGGCAAAATACTACATCCACCAGCATGAGAAAAATACAGGCAAAACTTTCTCCCCCCAAACGATTATGCAGTGCTTCTCCCATGTAAAAATGCAAACTGCTTCAGAGAGAAGGCACTGAAATCCATCGGAGTAGTATAGCATACAGAGAATCCTGTTGTCTAGCAACCAAGTGCACCAAGAATAATTCCTGCTTATATTCTGAGATGTATAAATTTCTTCATGCCACTGCACATCACACACACACACACTCACACACAGAAGCACATACCTTTTGCCCCTCTGAGCACAAATCCAAATCCTTCATTGTCTTTTTTCTGCAGGACCACTGCCTTTTCTTCTATTATGCAGTCACTGTAGAGAGAATTCCGAGGATAGCGACCATTATTACATCCCTTCATCACCACTGTAGTAGCTGCTCCTCCAGTGTGCAGGTTCATCATCATCACAGCCCGTTAATCAAATAATATTGCAGTAACCAAGCATGGGAAAATATAGAACAAATAGCAGCGAGGGGAAGACAAAGACTAAGCTGGATGGTAAAAGAGAACATGACAAAGCAACTTAAAATGAATAAAAAAGGCAGAGAGGAAAAAGAAAGAAGAAGAAATCATGCATGGTGGTTTGTGTTCTATATGAATGACTGGATGAACATGTGATCATGTAATCTGTGGGCTAGCTAGGACTCTAAAAGGAAAAAAAGTAAGTGAACTGAACGACAGTATCATTAATAAACTCCTCAATCGTGGATGTACCAGATGCATCTTCTAGTGAAGCCAAAATGAAACCAACCAGAAGAAAAATGAGGCAGCATTTTAAATTTAAAGATAATAAATTATGATTTTCTATTAGCTAACTAAAAGGCACAAATATATTCCGAAAGCTATGCCTTGCATCAAAAGCCCTTTTTCAATCCTATTGAATGTTGCATGCTGCAAGAATCCCACATGATCATCTGACAGCCTACAATGCTAACAACGTGCAGCTGCCTTGGCGTCATCAAGCACAAATTTCCACAGCATCAAGAATCTGCATAATTGAAATAGTAACAAGGCATGCACAAGCAGGAAAACACATTTTCTAAGGAATATTTCCTGTCTCCTGATAAACAATTAATATTATAAAACAAGGAGATGGTATAAAGGACTATTTATGTAAGCAGTATTCCCTTAAAGAGAAAGTAGCCTTAGGAATCTCACTGTCATTGGCTAAGATAAAAGTAGAAGGTAGATGAAGAAAATGCACAAAATGCATATTAAAATAGGACGTTTCGGATACAGGGAACGATCTGTAAAAGCCTTAAGGTGTTCAATATCTTTAATTAAACATGAAATTACTAAAAAAAGCTCAAAGAAAAAAAAAAATTTTCAATGCTCTTTTAGGTACCAAAGAATTGCACAGCACGAGTTGCAGGGGTTAAGTTCACAAATTGTCAGCACTGCAAACTGCTGCTTCAAAATACCCACAGAACTAGTTCAGATAGAAGGAGTATGAGCAAGTTTGCTTTCCTTAATTTTTTACTAGCCAACTTCTGTTCCCACTGGTCTGGTACAGAATCCAGTCCCCAGAGCAGTAAATGAAAGGAGAGACTGGATCTGCCTCAGGGCCATTAATAATCCCCAGGGGGAGGAGGAAACTAAATAAAGAGAAATTGGTGTGACCTTTTTATTTAAAGCTCTGAACAAAGAGAGGGATGATGATATCAGGACACCAATGGACAGCCTCCAAACTCCAGATTTTTCGTGCATCACAGACCATCCTTTTGGTGCCTTTCCAACTCTGCAGGATGAAACTTCCCATGGCTGCTGAAGCGATGATGTAAGGTTGTCTTCCAAATTGCAGAGTGTTTAACACCACACATGAACTCAAACTGCCACAATGGTGACTTTGTGGGCAAGAGATGGTTTCCATCAGCACCCACAGCCTTTGTATTCTCAACTTATTGTAATTTACTGTGCCTTCCAGACATTTCCTGTACTTACAGTTAAAAAACTTCTGCTTTTTGAGAAAGCCCAACACCCACCTGCTCAGGGGTATCAGGATGGGATGGAATATGCAGCTCTCAGAGCCCACTGAAGCTCTCCATCAACATCCTAATGTTCTAGAAAGTGACTGCTCCTACCAGTGCATTGGCTTATTTCCCTCATTTCACCACCACGTTCTCAAGGTGGGTCCCTGTGCTTATCCACTGAAGAGTCAACAGTGTTACTTTTTTTAATACTTGGTCAAATTAATGAAACCCATTCCCTTCAAGTTTCTTTGTAATCAATCAATAGCTCAATAGAGCTTAGAAGGCAACTTCTGAGATCCTAATTATAGCAAGAGTTTGGTTCAAAGAACCCCCCTCGTATCCCCTCCCTAAATCCCACTCTTGTGTCAGTTCATTTCCATACAGCATTCAGAAGTTTTATCAGCTCAGCAAACTCAGGATCAATTCTCCTGGTCTACATCCAAAAAAAAAAAAAAAAAAAATAGGCATGCAGGGTCCTTCCAGAGCCAGCTAATGAAATGGATGGGCATTGTCAAGTCAGGCTCACTTCATCCTAATGTACAGACTAAAGGTATAAAAACAACCTCTGATTTTCTTCTCATGTACAGCACATCTATTCCATAAACTACCCAGTTTTATACTTCAGTTCATGTACTGAAAGTGGGGGTGCAAAATTGCCAACATTTTACAAAATTACGTGCAAGGGGGAGGTGAGAGGTAAGGGAGGGAGAAGCACAACATGGTTTTTGGTGAGAAAACACACAAACTGATCTCTATTATTTGACAAATACAACTTTCTAATATACAGTTACAGTCATAAAGAGAACACCAACACAGCCTGGAAAGTAAAATGATAGGCTTGAAAAAATCACATGTGTAGCATTTCTTCTCATTTATGTTCCCTAGAAGTACGGCACCTGCAAAAATCCTATGGCTTGAGTAGCTTAAACTTATTCAAGCAACCACAGAAAGCAAACTGATTCTCCCCACACACCTCAGTGCTGCAGGGCAAAGAACCAGCAGCAGGAAAAAGGGGGAAGACAAACAGGCACACAAAAAATGAACTGAGTTTACAGCCTGCACATCCTCTCTCCCAGAAAACTTGCATTCCCAAGAAAAGGAAGCAGAAGAGGGGCAGGGTTTAACCTCTGACTCTTTGCAGTGCTGCTTTTTGCTGGCTCTGCCACGCCAGGGCTCTCTGTGCCAGCCAGGGTGGACTCTCCACTGAAGGTCTGTTCACAGTCCACCTGCTCCTGGCAGGAAAAGTGGTGCCAAATGTAAAACTAGGTCAAAATTTCTCCCCATGAGCCTTCTTGGCAGCGTCTCTTTGA
The DNA here is from genome assembly GCF_000277835.1 of Geospiza fortis. Taxonomy (NCBI): domain Eukaryota; kingdom Metazoa; phylum Chordata; class Aves; order Passeriformes; family Thraupidae; genus Geospiza; species Geospiza fortis. The sequence goes on along the minus strand of NW_005054402.1, from coordinate 690,932 downwards.
TCCTGGAGGTGTTGTAAATACTCAGCAGCAGAACACAGGGTACAGCAACCAGTGACAAATGAAGGTGGCATTGCATTAGGAGCTGCTCAGAGGCCTGAGCTCAAGCAAAAAGAGGAATTTCTTCCCAGACTCTTTCAGTGAAATGCACAGCTCTATGTGAGGCCAGGCAGTCCCTGTTATCTGTGATATGCCAAATTTCAATAGGTAAAATCCCTGAAGTTCATTTCTGTCCCATGCCAAACAAAATTCAACAGCTTCCATTTCAGAGATGAGTCCTCAGAATATGATCAGTTCCATATGATGGTAATAAAATGAGTAATTCTAAAATCAATAGCTCATTATTTAAATAGGGCAAACACTGCTTTGACTTTGGGCTGTGTGAGGCCAAGATTCATTGCAGGCAAAGTTAAATGCAAAAGGCATCCTATCAATTGCAGGACATGTCTGTGTGGAGCACAATCAAAAAACCTCAGGTCAAAATAACAGTCAATGTAAATCTCTGCTTTACTCAAGCAGTAGATGTTAGAAAACATGATTGTTCATCAGCTCATGTAGTTTCTTTACCAACTTAAGGCTCAAGAACTGTGCAGAGGTGTTACAATTTCCACAATTTTACAGACTGACCAATGGAGAAAGGGAAACAGAAAGATTTGCCCATGGTCAGACAGATATGTGAGTTTTGAACTCGGCACTGTTCCACATAACAACCATCATTTGTGTGGACTTTTCTAAACAGCAGTAATTTCTGCTTTGCTAACAGCCCTTTAAGATAATATCTGAGGAAGGAAGGAGAAATGTCAAGTCTTCCATAAAGACCTGTATGAAGAAAATAAAGGTTGGAGTGCAGGTTCCTGCTGGAGGCAGGCCCACAAAACCTGGCTTCCTGTTCTCATCAGGGATAACTACACCTTATCTTAAGGCATGACTTATTCCACAAGCTAAAATACTAAATTACAGAGGTGGAGACTATCAGGACTACAGGATGTGTTTAGGCAAGTTTGTATCAAGTGTTTCTTTGCTGATTTCAATCTGAAAAACAGCAAGTAGAGGACAATCCACTGAAAATTATCACCGTTATTGGGAAACAAAAGTGGTTATTTGGTATACTGTCAGTCTCCCCCTAAGGCAGAGGAAAAAATGAATGTAAAAAGGAATTCTTTTCCTCATTCCCTCCAGTCATCTCCTGGAAACATAACCAACCTTTTCAGCTTCAGCAGCCCAGCAGTACACAAGCCCTTCAGAGTAAGGACTTGCTCTCCCCCCTTGAGGGAGAAGTGGACCTTGCTCTCTCCAGGTTCACTTCTTTCAGTTGGCCAAGTGAATCTAAATCTCTTCATTAGCCCTTTTTCTTCTCCTCAGCACTCTTGCAATTGCAATCTCTTTGAAAGATCTACTGAGTTCACAACTAGATACATCCTAGAAGAATAAAGTGTTCTGCCAGGTGCAATAAAACGATATCTAAATCATTCCATAAATTTATATGCAATGTCTGGAAGCAGTCACACTAATTCCTTTCAGGATAAAATGGCCAATTTATAGTGGTTATGCTCAAGCCAGAGAAGAGCATTTGGGAAATCTGTTCAACAGGAGGAGCCCCTTGTGCATTATCCAACAGTCAATCCCTGTTAAAGGCACATCAAAAACATTGTTTCCCTTTTTTCAGGAAGTAACCTGTCCTGATACCACATAAAATGGAAATTATGTCTACAGCAAACTTTATTGTAGGATATAGCAAACTTTCAGTGGGAAAACATTTCCTGTTACTGCTGGAAGGGGTCAACCTTACAATTTATAGTCAGCTACTCTAATGGCTTCAGGAAAATTGGCTAATCCTACTAATTAAGGCCTTCAAGATTAATGAAGACACTTTCTGTGATTGCTCAAGTTTCCCAGGCATCAATCATCCACTTTTAGGTCTCACACAAGAGCTCCCGCAGCTCTCCTGTGTCAGGCAGAGTAGCAATCACTTGCTCAAGAGGCAGCAGCTAAAGCAGCGAGTGGGTTCTGTGCACAGCAGATAGGGAAATACACAGCCTTGTCCCTAAAAAACCCAGTGGCAACCCAAACAGAAACAGTGGGATGCAGCCAACTAAACAGTCAAACTCACAGTGACCTCTCCCTTCACAGCATCCTAGGATCCCAGAACTGGGGGATTGGCCCACTCTGTACAGCTGAGCAATGCTAATGTCTTTATGACAAATCTAATTATTTTCCTTTAGAACGCACGTTTCTCTGGAAGTTTGTAGCAAGCTGTGTTTGGGAGAAAAAAGTATTTCCAAATAGATGGGTCAGTGCCTCAGCACTTTCCTCATGGCAGACAGAACCTAGCATTAAAACAGAAATATTGGAGAGCAGTAAACTTTAAATTGATCAATTCCTTACTAGGCAGCTTAAGATACAAGTCCAAGGACTATGATCATGGCACAATAATTAAAATATGACAGAGAAGGGATGAAGAGAATCTCTTAGAACTAAAAATTCTCCAAGTTGTTCTGCTATTTCATTAAAAAAAATAAACTGGAAAATCAGGGCTGCATATGGAAGTGCAGCATGGAATCAAATGTTTAGTACTACCTATGGCTCTCAGCTTCACAGGTGCTCCCAAAGAAATCCAAGAGCAGAATCTTCAGAGGCACAGACAAACAGACGACTGGTTGTGTGTCAGTGCCTGATTGGCACAGCTGGCACTCCAACAAAAAAAACCCAGAGAAGACAGACAAGATCACCATTCCCCCTGCTTGCACTGTGTTCCTCTCTGGCTTTATGATTTGTGGCAAACAATTTCAAATTGCAACAGGAAGGACAGAGTCTAATTTCTCCTTGGTAAACTTGGCATAGCTGTGTCTTCCTCAGCTGGCTATGATCAAGCCAGATAAAGGACCAGGAAATAAAGGATGCTCCAGCAATACTCCTGGAACCTCCCCATATTCATATATTTGTATTTCCAATCTCCTGTAGCAGTGCTGTTTCTCCAGAGTTAGTAAACATCTCGTGGAGCTCTTTGATCATGAGAACAGCAAGGCTGCAGATTTTGCTTTGAAATCTGCTGATGAAAGAGGAATATGTCAAACTGTGGCTGTTTTAAAGACATGGACATATTCTCCAGTTCTGGATCTGTACTGCACGCTGAGGGAATCACAGGCTCCAGTAAAACCTCACAGCCCATCTTCCACCTAAAAAAGGTGTTTCATTCACACTTCTAAACAGGGAATCAAGCCATCTTTATTGGATTTTGAATACTTGATATCCTGGGTAAAAGAAGAGCAGCTATTCACTAAGTCCCCAAACCCACACTAATGTCAGCCGGGAAGGGATTCAGTAAGAATTAGGAAGTCAGAAAGATGGTGCTGCTTTTTCCAGCCTGTGATCAGTAGAGGTGCCCCCCAAAAAATAAAGAAAATCAACCATCATTACAAGAAGCAACCTATGTTAAAGAGACTAACAGTGCTGTACACTTCAATGGGTTTATGCTACAAAACTTTACAAAAATATAGGTTTAAAAGAGAAATATTGAATTTCACAACAGAAGTGCACAGTAGCTGCACAATTTATGTAGAGCCAAGGAGAAATTTCGTCTCTCTCTCACTCCCCTCAGTCCACTTAGCTTTTAATTTTTCAACTTTTCCTTTACTCAGCTTTTAATTACTTATTATCATGTTTTTTGGTGTGCAGGAGAAGGGAGTAGGCAATTTAAAGTAATACTTCTCAAATAAATTGATTTGGCTGTTGGTACTTGTAGGTTGTTTCCCGGTTGTACCTTAAGTTGCTGAAACTGCAACAAGTAAAGTAAAATATTGATACAGCAAACCAGGAAGTCAACCTCCTGGAAAGAGAAATCATCCAGTAAAAGTCTGATTGTATATTATGTAGGAATCTCAGGATAGGATATGAAGGCAATAAAAAAAGTCAGTGGTAAATTCATAATCCTAAGCAAATGTGTATATATAGGGTATATATGCACCATACCCATGCATGAATGTATTTATACACACTCACAAAAACCCCAAGTATTTTAGCCTTTTTTAAGAGAAAAGTTATTATTCTTTCACATCTGCACTAGTAGAGAGAAAACAAAAAAATCACTGTGAGTGAGGAAAGCGGCAAAATGAATTTAAAAATAAAAGCTTAATTCCTCTGTATTAATTAATTTCATTTTTCTTTTAAAAGTGAACAGTCATTTCAAACATCACACATGACCAAGTGAAAATCAGACATGCAGGCAGGACTCCTGCTATGGAACAGGAGAGTTTTATAGCCCAGGGTCCCTCTAGCCCCTTCACACAAATGTTCCACCTAGCACAGGAATATTTTGGGTTCTAGCAACCTCCACTTGCACCCGGTACTCATCAGCAATTTTCAGTTTTATTTATCAAGCATTTGAGCAATGTGAGCCTGGGATGTGGAAATATTAATATTCATTGCTAATGCGATGAGCCTTGGACAAACAGGATGTCCAAACACTCACATATGTTTAGGTTACCAGGATATTTATCTAATAAACACTTCACTGTTTAGGTTTGTATTTTCCTATCCCAAAACAGCTGCAGTTCCACCCTCAGATGTGCCTCCAAAGCACAGAGAAACAGGAATTTTCTCCCTAATCATCTTAACATACAAAGCATTTAGACAAAAGGAATATTAATTATAGATGTTAAACCCACTGTTTTTTATACAGTTTTTTTAATTCATAATTTTCCTGCTGTTTTTGCTAAAATTGGTCATTATTATCACAGACAACCTCAGTACCAAGGAGAGGGACATGTTCAGGGTTATCAAACAGGACAAGTGACAAAGGCAGAACAAGGGAAGTAACTACAATCACACCTTGGGTTTAAAAGAAAATAAAAGAAAGTGTTTTATTAACACTTTTTAAACGTGCTACAAGTCCTTTAAGGTAGCAGTTTGACCTTGGAATTCTTAAAAACAATTATTAAACTCGCAGTACATTTTGGTATCACAACTCCACTTGCTCCAAGAGGGTCTAAACAAAAATAAGCTACAAAATAGGGGAAGGAAACTGGTGATTTCAGGACTGGTGCCAAACATGAGTTTCAGGTTAGTTTTAAGGGATCCCTCAAGTTTTCCATCCCACCCTGTTTGCTATGATGAGCAGGAGGAATTATCATCCTCCTGTCCTGCACTCCTGGGAAAATAAACTCAGTCCTGACCACAAGGAGTGTGAGTAGCCCTGACTGTACATTTCAGCTTTACAGATGGAACTATTTTACTTACAAGTCTGCATTGTACAGAAGAGCACAGTGATTAAATCAATGTTAAACACGTTGCAAATTCTTATGACAAAAAATACCTTTAGTATTTAACTTACAAGTTTGAACTTCTGTCTCAAAACAAATGAGGCCTCACCAAAGGCATAAAGTTTTTCTGAAAACATCTTTATTCTTCCCCAAGAGCTTTAAAAATACAGTGTACACTGAGAAACTTTGATTTCCTAGGATTTTGCACTAAAGAGCTGAAAAGGTGACACGAATTTTTCACATATCCCTTTAAAATCCTGACTAACCACGTTATTTCAGTCTCATTAACATCAGAAAGGAGGTGGCAACTCTACCTTATTTTCTGAGATATATTATCCCTCTCCATTTCTCTAATTGCAGTAAGCTCTTGAGTTATTTTAAGTCTACTCCAAATTTTGCTTACCAGCAAGACAAAATGTCCATCTTAACAGCTCTCCTGCCTCCCAACATCATTATTTTCAGCAATTCTGTCAAAGGATGGCCAGTTTAGCCCAAAATGCTGGTAGCAGTGGAAAAAAATCACTGACTTCATGATTTTATTTTAATTGGCCATGACTTCTCTTAATTATATGAATGTTGAACTGGAACCTGTCTTTATTGCCCCCCTGCCTTTCACATTCAGCTTGTTGGTTGCACTGATGTGGAATTTCTGGGAATATGAAGCTTTCTTTTTTTGTGTACTGGAGACAAGGTAAAAATACTGGTTTATCATTTCAGATGCACAGATTTTAATGTATTTCAGAGTTTATGGTGCTGGAAGTGGTTGCAGTAGGGGTATAAACCACCTCTGCCATAGGGGCAACTGCTCCGGGCTGATACTGATACTCGGTATCAGCCCCGGTTTTCAACTGGAGCACCAAACTCTTAATTCTGTTATCTGGGCCCTATAAAAAATTAGAGAAATTAAAAGGCACGTAGGTAACAGGATTTTTTTCCTCCTAAAGATGCAGCAGCCACTTTTTCTTAGTGCACATATTCAACACTCACTATTCCTCTGCTCAGAACCTTGCCGTGAACTCAGTTTTTGTGTAACACTTATCCCTTAAAGACAAGCTTTTGTTGATACATTTTAGTGCTTGTCAGACATCATCTCTCCAAAAACAGGCTGACATTTTGTGTCAGAGAGAGCAGGGAGCCCCAGCAGCATCACCAGCCACTCAATTGGTGCATCTGCCAATCATCGCCATGGAGCAGCCCCTAACATCCACAAGGATGGAGAGAGCATCTGCTCCTGGCTTGGGGAAAGGGGAACACTTTCAAAGGGCTTGGATGAAGCCCTGCTCTGTCCAGCAGGTTCCTGGCATTCAGCAGCAGCTCAGGCTGTGGATTTAAGTCTGACACACAGAGGACTCAAGCCCAGACCTCCTTTAGTTCAGGTGAATGCTCCACCACCAGCTATTGTTTGCTCTTTAGCTGCTCCCTCTTTGTTGGGTTCAATTACATTTCTTAAAGAAACACTGCTCCAGCACATCTGGTTTGTCCCAGGAGGAACAAGGCACCCTCCTCCCACACACTCCTTTTGCACCATCAAAGAGACTGAGCATGAAAATCCACCCCTTTCCAATTGTGGATCATTTCAGCTTTCAAGAGGAACAAAACACATACGCTGCCTGCCAGCCACCCTGAGAATGTTTCCTCATAGATCAAACTCTCCAAATGCAACAAATATTTGTGAAAATCTGCCTGGAAAGAGAGGGTGAGATGGGGGAAGAGTGGTTTAGATCACTCCTACTGGAGGCAGGCCCACAGTGAGAGTTCACCAGTTATTTGTTCCATTTGGGGCTGCCAACTGCATCATTCCCAACCAGAGGCACCATATGGAGCCTTTGCTCATCTGGTGATGAGGTGACAGCACGGCAGCCAAAGTTGCCCTGGGGCAGGGAATTAAATCATCACAGGGGCTGGGATGTAGGAATGGAAAACACCAATTATTAGAAACCTCATCATCATCCTCCTCTCTCCCCCCTCCCCAAAAAAATCCCATTTGAATCTCCTGTTTTCCTCTGCTCTAATTACATGGCTCTCGTTTCTAACCAACCTGGTGTCACACCTTCACAAACTTGTTCTGCATCTCCACTCCTTTTTCTTTCCTTTTTTCATTTTCTCTATTCTAATTTAAAGAATAAAACCCACTTGATTCCCCTTCATGCACAGGACACAGGCTGCTGCTTTCAGTGGTGACATTTAAATCCATGCTGTCCTCCAGCATCCGGCCGGAGGAGTTGCAGAGGAAATCCTGCTGAGCCTGGGAGTACCAATTGCTGTGCAGGAAATGGCACAGCCCCCAAATCCCAGCCCTTGCAAACAGCAGCTTCTCTACTCCAGGCACACAGTTAAGTCTGGACTAGCACTAGAGGTAGATCCTAAAAGTTTTTCACAAAGAGCATTGTAATTCTGCATTTGGAAAAGGCTGTGTATTTTTTCCCCTCAGCTCTTGAGCTCTCTTTGCTAACACTTATCACTAAAAATTTAGGCAAACATCTAGCCCAGAAAATGCATTTTAGTCATTAGTTACCAAACCATCAGCTGCTAAAAGCTGGAATCTTACTGAAGTGGGTTGAGCAAACTTCACTGTTAAGGCAGCAAACAACTTAAAAATGCGCTTAGAAGCTAATGGAAACTTTTATCACTCACGGTAGTGTTTTGCATCTTACCATAATTGTATTAGACCTTAATAGTGCAATTACAGTACAGGTTTAGATGGAGAGGCACCACAATTCAGATGCACACACACACACCCTTTTTGCCTCCCATTTCAGCAATTCCTTTCAATATTTACTGTAGCCACCAGCACAAAAAGCTCCGTCATGGCATTGCACAACAGCAGGGGAGGCAAAGTGCAAAGTTGTTTATTAGCAACCAAAGGAATTTCCATTAGAAACTGAATAATTGTAAATTAAAAACTTCACATTTTACATCTCCACCTGCTCCACAGAGGCTACAAAGTGTTAATTATTGCTTAAATACATACGCAATTCTTCAAATTGCATCAAATTATGCTCTTCAAACTAATGAGGCACAAGGTATTAAAATTGAGCTACCCTTGACTTTCTGCCTCACATTAAGAGCAGCTCAGTGCTATCAGGCTGTTATACTCACAGTTAATTAATTAATTCAGAACATTCAACAGGCAAGTCCAACAAGATAACTTCAGACATCAAGGTGAGATTACATGCACACAAAACATTTTACATACTTTTCTCCCCTACAATTTGGCTGGTGCTGACCATTCTCTGTGCCCAAAAGAACCATGATATCACGTCTGCAGAAATTTTAAATCATTAAAATCTCAGAGAGGTTTCAGATGCAACCACATCACTGTCTCACAGGGTTATATGTAATTACAATGATGAGGACACTCAGATATTTTTGTTACCATTTTCTAGGCAAAAACTGAGCTCTGTGTATAGGTAAAAAAGTTAAATGCTGTTGGTTTTACTTATTTTCACCAGAGGAAACCAAGGACTATGTTTAAAATATATGCCTGCAGGTAAAATCAGTTGTAAAATCACTTTCCACTTATTATCAATGTGCAAATCCCAGATTGTGGATTTATTGTTAAGCGTGAGCAGCACCATTTTAATCTCCTTATTCCCATTTCCTTCAAGAGATCTCCTGAACAGTACAGACTTCCCAGGAAACATTAGTACAGTGGAACTGGTGATATCCAACAGAAAACAAACAAACAAAAGAGCAGTTCACAAAATCCTAGAATGGTTTGGGTTGAATGGGACCTTAAGGATCATTCAGTTCCAATCCCATATCATCTAGTTCTTACTTCAATTCAGAAAATCCCATTTATTTTCCATGTAACACTTCTTTCATTGTTCTGCCTGGGCAGAACCAACATGAAAATGTGGGAAGCAGGATATAAAATATAACAACAGCTCTTATACCTTCTCTCAATTTTTGTAAGGATCCATTTACCAGGATTTGGTGGATTGCTGCCAGGCAAGCAGCACTCAGCAAGCACATAAGCCAAATTCTCCACCCAGGGACACAGGGCCACCATAACCAAGGAGAAAATCCCTTTGCTCCCCATCAGTTTTACATTCCTCACCACTTGCAATGGCCAGAATTCCACTAAAACTTTCCATCTGTTTTAAATCTATATTTTATTATTTAAAAATCTATATTTAAAGAGATGAGCAACTGCATTTCTCCAGAGGGAGGATTATTTATGTGAAATATCCACATGAAACTAGATCAAAGTATTTCTGCATAGGACTGAAAGCTTCCACTAAAATAGATATGGAGCGCACCTAATGCTTAAACGACCAAGACAGCCCCACTTACATCACAACTTTGGGACAAAGGTATCCAACAGGCACATTCTGTGGGCTAAAAAAATTAAAAATATAACCAAGCTCCCCACAGCATGCTGAGTTGCAGGGGCAGACAGCATCAGCTGTGCCAAGGAGTCTCTCTGAGCCGCTCAGGAATAAATCTTATGCTGCTCTATCCAACAGTACACATGACAACAGCAACAGAGAATGGCCTGGAAAGAAGAATCTCCATTTTTTATTAGGTGTTTGTATGTAAATTGGCTTTTGAAGAGCTGCTCCTGTCAGCTTCCACACTCGTGGGACTTGGATGTTGCCACCTGACTCCAAGTAGGGACAGTAGGGTGAATGAATTAAGCCTTTAATTAAGTTTTCTTACAGATTACACCATCCTGTTTTCCTCTTGGTCTTCCTCCAGAAAAACAGAACAAAAACCATAAGGCAAATCAATTTGGTCCTGTCATTAATGTGGCGGCAACCAGCCTTTGGAAAAGGTTATTTGTCATCACATCCTCTCCTGTGAGCTCCTTAATGCTGCTGGAGCCGTGGGATGTCAAAGAAAGGCACCAGGAAAACTTCTGCCATGCAGGGGTTGGAACCAGCTAAAGAGTGTGGAGAAAACCCCCATGTGAAAGTCAATAACCCTGTGGAGAAAGACACAGAACAGGCAGGAGACCTCCCATTCATGTGCAGATTTTATTACATTGGTGCTGGCATTCAGTTGTGTTATTGACTTTTCCTGCTGCCCTGTTCTGCTGGGGGTGGGAGATGATGCAATGAATGCAGTAGGAAAAGTTTCCACTGTCATGTCCTAAAGTTCCCAAATTCATAGGAGCAATGGATCATGTTTTCTACCACACCAAATTTATCACTTTTACATAGCACCACACTATGTCTCATATCATTTATGTCTCCAGAGTATAAAACAAAGTTATCACTGTATTAACAGTCTCTTTCCATTTAAAAGGGTGATAACATTTTATATTTGAAATTAAACAACTAATTAATTCCACATATTTTCCTGACTGAACAATCCACTGTCCCATCTTGAAAGAATTAATGAATTTCCTCACTTCAGTTAAAAAGCAGATAAAAATTGGTAATTTCTAAAGGTTTACCTTAGCTTTAAGTTTGTAAAAAGTAAAGATTGTTTTTTTAATTCAAACATCCATTCTATGCCTTAGCAATACTTTCTATCATTAAACTGGAATTCAACCTTGATCAATTAACTTATTTACACCCTACAAATAATTTCATTTTAATTAACTGCTAACAAATGCAGGGAAGGCAGAAAACCTCAGAGATGTGGCACAGCAGTTCTGCATTACCTCCTTGCAGTTTCAGTGGTGTATGTGCTCTTTAGGACAAGGAGTGGGGATTTAAACTGAAAGAGGATAGACATTAAGAAGAAATTCTTCCCTTTTGAGGGCATGTCATCAGCACTTAAAGCACATAATACATCAGACCTGGTAGTTTCAAATACTACATTATATTTGTATGATATTTAGTGACTATATGCATGGGCAAGCAAGTCTCAGTGCCTTTCTCCACATTAGTAAGCATCCTCCCCATTTTCCCAAAGTTAATGTATGGATAACTGATCTCTTATGCAAAGCTGAAATAGGATTTAATGAACCTCCATTACTCAAGCTGCACATTTTCCTCAAGATGAAAAATGCCATGTACAATGTATTTTCCTGCATGTGAATAAGCCCATTAATATAGATTTCTGAACAGAGTGTTTCTACTCAGCAATTTTTGCCCTTTGGGAGGGAGAAGGAAAGGGAGAAGGGAGCAGACACTTCCCCTCACTCCCCCCACACAGTCTCTGGAAAGGAACTGGATCAGCTTTGTTAGTACTTTGGATTCAGAGCTGTTCTTAGCACAGAGGCACAATTGCCTTCTGACAAATGTTTATGAAACCTTTGCTGCCAGCATTAAATCTGTTCTAATGTATTCTTCCCCGACTTTGATACGAAATGATAACAGAGAAAGTAATCAAAGCAATACAAATCTGGCAATATCAAAAATTGCTCTCACTTTCACACCTTGTTTGCCTCTTTGAATAATTCCCCTCCCTGAAGAAGCCCTTGTGAAGAATTAAATCTGGATGTACCACCAAGAGACATTAATCTCCAGACAGGTTCTGAAATGCAAATTCTCTTTGCTTTAGCAGCAATGCACAAGCACCAGTGAAATCACCATTCAGAGGTACAAAAAGCTGATTTGCAGCCTCAGTCAGGTACCTAAAACACAACTTGGTGTGTTACTGGTTTTTTTTGTGTTCCTGGTGTTACTTTATAAAAATTCTAGATTTACCATTCTTTCCTGAAAAAATGTCTTAAGCAAGTCTACTTTTCCACTGTATTTCTTAGAATTTCACATTAATTCTGCCTTCTCCTACCTTTTCCTCTCAATTTCCACTATTACCCTTCCAAATGGATCCACTGGGTCTTGGATTCTCTGTGGAAACTCAAGGAGAGTTTTCTTCCAAACCTTGTCAGGAGAACTCTGCTGCTGCCCCTCTCTCTGCTCAGACAATTAATAGATATCAACTGCAGACACATTTCATAACTAATTTATATAAGGCTGTACAAAAGTTCATTTTTTCCTGATAATCTCTCCTGCTCAGTCCCGAATCAGGTAAGACACATTTTTTGAGAGCTTTACTTTGCACTGGACAAACCCAATACCTTTAGGAAAAAAACCTCCAAACAATAGAGAAATAAACCAACAACCCCCACCCCCTGAAAAAAAAATAAAAAGGTGGAAGGGAAGGTTTTGATGGAATTGACATTTTCTAATGAAAAAAAAAATCTTTTGTTAGAAAGCAGCAGGAGGTTTCCAAGTGGAATTATTTGATATCTCTGAGGCAATATGATGCAGCAGACACAGCTTTTCTCTTTTGCAGAAACAACCCTATCCATTCACACTATAGAGACAAGGATATGGATTTCGTAGATTAATGATCCTTCAAAGAACCTTGCAAAAAGCCAACTCCTCTCACTGCAATGTGCCCAGTAACCACCGAGCCTGCTCTGCAAAGCTTGTCTCAGACTATGGGCTCACAGCTTCTCTTGACTTTACCACCATCAGACTCCCCCAGTCAACCACATCATGTCCAACTGGGAACTCCCTCCCCAAATCCTTCAACTCACTATGTCTAAACCTCAGAACAAAGTCTAAGATCACAGAACAAAACCAACAGTTACCATATTTTTCTTTTTTTTTTTAGTATTGTGCTACATGAAACTCTGCCATTGCTTTACACATTTCAGTTTTTCTCCTACAATAAATGTGGTTTCCTTGCAAACAAACAAAAAAACAAGCTGCAATTGGACACTCAGGAGAAAAGCATAATAATTCCAGTATGCCACCAAAACTTCCTCAAGAAGACACCAAAAGCTAACTGAGGTTCTGTGTTTTGAAGGTCATCCTTTCTACCAGCAGTCACCTGTATGTTCAAGGTATATCCATGGGGGAGAAGAACATGCTTAAAAATCATGAATTCTCCACAAATAAAGAATCTGATTTCTCATTTCCAGCAGCTTCAGTTCTACTCAGGTTCCAAAGTCACTGTTCAGAACAACAAATCTTTCACCACTCCCAAAACAGAACAGTGGAACTCATGACTTCACTGCTCCCGAATTTTCTACACCCATCCCATATGAACAAAGAAAACTGCAATAAAAACCAATTTAGAAGTAAAATGGTACCCTCAGAAGTTCTGTTTAGTGATCTGCTTTCCTCTCCCCCCGCAAAGCCTAAACCAAAAGTAACAATTAAATAAAACCAGGGAAGGTTTTGTAAACAGATTGCAACCAAAAGGAAAAATTCTTACCTTGAAGCATCAAAGCTGTCATAGGATCCAACAGTGTAGTGTCTAAACAGCTTCTTTGTTCTATCTGCTCGTGTTTCTGCACAGAGAAAAAAAGAATTTTCAATACTTCTGTATTTCTTAATATTCCCACACAGTGAATAAATCTAGTTTCAAGGCATTTTGGAAAAAAAATGTTGGCTTTGGAGATATTCTTTTATGGCATCAGACACATAAAGTGAATAAGGAGAACTTGGAGATCATGAATCACATCATTCATAAGTTTTAAAGCTCCACTCACATTCTCACTGTCAAAAACTTTTGTGTCTAATATTTGGGTCTTTTCTAGCTAAGAGGCAAAATAGAAGAAGAAAGAAAGAAGAAAAATCTGCAATAGATGTCAGAAAGGTTGGGAAAATAGCCATAATATGCAAATCAATATTTTTTCGCCTAACTACAGGCTGGTCCTCCAATGAAATCACCTTTGGATTGGCAAAGAGACATCAGAAATCAGATAGAAAAGTTTCCAGTTTAGATTATGACTATTCAAGTCTCATCTGCACAGCTGAGGCACTCCATGGAAGGACAGCCTGACACAATCCCAACAGATTTTATTGATTATCCAAGCCAGCCAGAGCCCTCAAGGCACAGCACCTCTGTGGCACGGCTTTTAAGGATGGTACAAATGGCTGAAAGATTGGTGCTGTCAAATGACCAAGGGCAAGCCTGCAGAGAGAAAAAGAACATCAGAGCAGGATGGAAGGGCTTTGAACACAAGCAAGGAGCAGGACTAAGTCCTGGGAGGCAGACCTTGGGAGGGAGGGTGGGAAAAATGCCTATTTCCATGCTTTAACCAGTGCAGCTGACATGTAACTGGATCATGCCCCCAGCTGGAGGCATAAATACAAATACATCCATAATACAGAGTAATTCCAGCTGGAAATGTACACGAAGGTTGCAGCTGGCTAAAAGAGTAAGAAAGTTGTTTCTTCATAGCTGTGCACCAATTGGCAAGGCCCAAGAAAAGCAGTAGTAGAAAAAAACAAAAATATTTACATTTAAATATATTTTGTGGAGACCAGCCAGCCTCCATCCTACAGGACGGCCAGAGAGGGAGAAAATTCCTATTATAATATGAACTCGACTTGATAGTTGAGTTTATTTTGTCCCTTTGTCACTCACCTACAACCTGTATTTTCTGCCTAAAAGGCCCTTCCTTTACTCAAAATTCCTGCTCCTACTGCACAAATTGCAGTCTGTTCTCCACCAAGCAACATTCCTTTTTTCATGCCACTCTAAAAATCAGGTTCATACCAAGAGACATAAACAGAAGAAACACAGAAAATCATAAACCTGGAGTCCACTTTGAGTTTCCCCCTGGCCTGTTCTCAGAAGTCCCTTGGAAATTATCACAAGAAAGAAATTATGATAAAGAACATTTTGAAATCTTAAAGCAACTGCTTGAGCCTTAAGGAGCCAGATGTTCCCCCTGCAGAATCTGTTTTCTATAGCATGATATTTCAGTGCTGTAAGGAATACAAAGTGGGTGGGAGGGATGGGAAGGCACAGCAAGGCAGAGAGCTTTGTTCAGCTCCTCAGGATTGCAGAGCCAGCACTCTTCAGCTGCAAGCTTGGGTCTGCTCCCCTCTGTTTCCCCCCACTCCTCTGTGTGCAGTCAGGGATTATTTGGGAAAACAGAAGCCTTGCAAGGTGCTGAACTCGAGGCTAAGTGGCAATTTCCC
>NW_005054402.1:626523-675825 GCF_000277835.1 Geospiza fortis | reverse complement strand
AGATTCCAGGCTGCCCTATTACACAGCACAAGCACAGACACCCAGGAGCAGGGGGGGAGGACCAGGAATCTGCCATCAGAATGAACTGGGGACTGAAAAAGGAAAAGGATTCCATTCTCTGACTTGACAAAAGAACACAGAGAACCCATAGGCAAAAGCCTAACAAATGCTGTTCTGAATTCAAGCCAAATATAGCACGGTAACACTGTTATAGATATATTTGCACCAAGGGGTTAGCTCCAGGTTTCCCTGGATTTGTACCCATTCTTATGTCCCAGGTTTTCTTAAGACCAGAACTCTTTATCAAAATGCTTTGCAGCAAGTTAGGACAACCCCATTATTATTTAAGAAGCTTTTACCCACAGAACCTTTTGAGGATTTCTTCTTAAACTTGGTTGCAGACAGATTAGAAAGACCAGCAAGAAGATATGGATATGAAGGTCTAGAAATATATTATTTAGCAGTTTTATTTTAATAAAGAGAATTATTTTAATAATACTGCATTCTTACTGAGAGAAATATCTGTCACCACAGATGAAAAGTCACTACCTCAAGCTGGATCAGTTCAAGAAGTTTTTCTAAGAGGTAGAATAAAATAGCAGGGTTTGCAAAAATGGTCCAGTTTCCTTTACGTTGACAAAGGACAGAAACATTAGGATATCACTTGAAATTTCTAGATCTCTTGAGAAGCCCATATTTTACCAGAGTAAACACCATAAGAACACAACATTTTTTTTCCTGGTCCATTTTCCATTGAAGCCTGTGGAACTGCAGCAGAAATAAGCTGTGTGCCCTTGGCAATAGTGGCAATCAAAATAATAAAGCTCCAGCTGTTGCTTTATTAGAATCATTTATTGTTGCAGACATCTCAGTAAGCAACAGGCTCAAACCCTGCCCTTCCAGAATGTAATTTATAGAGTTCAAAGAGGGGTGAGCACTGAGAAAGGAGGAAATGTTTTCCACCTACACTTTCTCTACCTCAAGAACAGTGAGGGCTTTCCTCCAAATAAATGCAGAACTTCCTGCAGATTCTCTGTCTCAGTTGCATAAGTGACCACAGGACTCCAAGAGATCTTGCAGACATTATCAAAAGCTGAAAGATCACTGCCATGAAAAGCAAGAAATAAATTTTGGACTCTAAACCACTCCTATTAGGCCACTGGTGCCCTGTTTCAGCCCACGTCACAATTGTGGGCCTGTTCCAGCAGCCAGCCTCACTCCCACCCCGACACTCCTGCTTGGACTAGGTTGCTCACATATTTGATATTGCTTTGGAAGGTAAAGCACTAGGAGGGGTGTAGCAATGTATCTGCAAGGTGTAGGCCACTGTGTGCCCCAGCAAACCGTTACTAGTTATTCTCATCAACACCCTCTGGAATTTGTCAAGGTTACTAAGACATAAATTGTGCTAAATTAAGAAAGAAGAGGCTGAGAAACAGAATACCAAGACCAAAAGAACTAGAAAACAGAGACAGATAACCAGACAACAGAGGGCTGTGAAGCACCTGGACTGTAACCAGTCACATACTCTGAGAAGTGCATGCAGAACATGTGAACAAGATAGAGACACCAATCAAGAGATGCCTGATCCATGTGTGTAGTAAAGTTAGAATGTATAAATAAGTACATAATATAAACAATAAGCAACTTCTACTTAATCATATTAGTTAGTTATCCAAGAGTCCTGATTTCCCACAGAGGGGGAAAAAATCCCAAAGCAACTGTCTCCACCCTGCTGCTCCTCGCAGGGCATTTCAGCGCCGTGTTTCCAAGGAAACTGTGCGGGATGCTCTGCCAGCAGGGATGCTGCCGGAGCTGCCAGCACTCTAGGAAAGGTTCTGAGCCACCAGCATGTCCACAGGATGAACAGAGGAAACAGGAGTGCAACAGCCAGAATTTGTGCTGTGATACCAGGAGGCAAGAGAGCAGCAGGCTCTCCCCAGATACCACCGGCAGTTTTATCCCCACCCCAAAACATGCAGCTTTTCCTTCTTCCTTCCCTCTTCCCTGGTGACAGCCCTGCAAGATGTTTCACTCCCAACAGACATTTATAGATGTTCTCTGTCATAGCAGTTCAGGTACAGCTCTCTGCAGGTATAACACCCAAAACAGTGGCAGAATTAAAGGCCTTCCCTCTGTACCTTCCCCTTCCTGGGGGAAAAACCCTTTCCCAACCATTTATGCTGGGCGGTAGATCAGAAGTTATTCAGAGCTGAGGAAAGCTGTCTAATAATAAAATCAGCAGACATTCACTATTCAGGGACATTCGTGCTGGTTTGCAACAAGACAGGGCACTTATGAGTTTTTCCTTAAATTGATCCAAATTTGGCCATAAAAAAAAAGTGGAGAAAAAGTTCATGGGATTGAAAACACTACTAAGAAGAGCACTCAGTTTTCTATCCCAAGTCTGTAGCCATCTTATTGCAGGGGTTCCATACTGTTGTCTCCTTATCACAAAAGTTCCATACCTTCTTGGTGTTTCTCATGGGCAGCTCCTCAGAGCACTGACTCTTTCTCTTTCACAGAGCAGCCAACTGACTCCAGCTCCCTTCTCACCCAGCCACCCCACTCTTTTATAGCACTCTTCTTCTCATTGCTTACACCTGTGGCCTGTTAAAGTCAGACCTGTTCCTAATCTTTGATAATTCGCCCAGCTGCAACTCCTTAGGGCTGAGATTACTTTCTACACTATTTTCTTATATTCTATCCCCCTATACCAAGTAGATCCAAAATATCAGCCATACCAAATGATGCTCCAGAAAATAATCACATTAAAAGATAAAAATATTCTTCATACCACAAACTGTGAAGTCTCAGTAACTTATTTTACTTATTCCTGTTTCCCCTTATAAAATGGAGATTCATCAAAACTAGATTGTCTATTAAATATGGTAAATTAAAATGGTGATAAGTGAGAAGATTTTTCCAGCCTATGATATAATTGTTTAACAAGACATTTCTTATTCCTTTCTTTGAGCATTTCATTTGAGCCATAGGAAAGATGAAGTTCAGGGATCCTCCTCCAAATCACACAGAGCAAGATTATGGATTCTAAAAATGTCCCAAAAATGGGATGAAGAAATAGAAATGGAAATTTTCTCTATTACCTGTTTGATCATTGATTCTGATAAAGGGTTATAAAAACTCATGAAAGTGAGATCTGCAGGTATGTACCACCCAAGAATTCAGAAGAAACTACAATTATCTTTTTCATGTCTTTGCAAATCGGTGGTAAAAACATTGATGCTTCATTTGAAGGGATAAACTGCGAGGATCAAGAGAAAAGAAGCATATGATGAAGGCATTAAAAATGGTAAATTAATAAAAACCTTTAATTCATAGCTCACTTTCTTCTCTTTCAGTTTGTGGATGTTTTGGAGCTTTTTTTAAGTTCCAGTGTTCAGTTGATGTGGTGTTCTGAACCAATTTTTCTTTCAGTTAGAGCTGAGAAATAGCAAATCTTATGTGGTTTTTGAAGTTTTTCAGATTTGAGAATAAGCATAAAAATGTCTCAAGGACAACTTGAGTGGAACAGCAAATCCTTGGACGTTCTTCTGCCTTTCCTTCCCCCCCTCCCCATCATATTTTCAGAAAAAGAAAGGAAGACAGTGTTGATTTTCTCCTTCATCCTCAGAGGAAGATGAGCTGGAATACAGTGAATTCTTTTACCCACAAAGGATGCTGAAATAGTTGATCAATGGAGTGAATCAGCAAGTTTGTTTGCAAGGGAAACCTTAATAACTGAAAAATGCAACTTGGATCTGCTGGAGAGGCAGTTATGGAAGAACAGTGTTTCCCATGTCATCAGTTTTCCCTTCAATTTAAAAAAAAGCTTACTTACACCTGAAAAATAAAACCCCAGCAAGTAGTTGTGCAAGCATCTGCTTCTTACTGTCCTAACAACTTTAGCAGCTCTTGGTACAGCCGTGGGATTCTGTAGCTCTTCCCTCATTTGCAGAATATTTTCAAAATGTGGTAATGGTTGCATGATCTTACCCTAAGTTCTCCTGTTGGGTTTCTGAGGGTCTCCATTCCCTCTGTCTCTCATTTCCAACCCATCTGTGGCAGCTCTATGCCCATGGTCTCAGCTACTGCAGAGGATTAGGCCCCTCTGTCTGGGACAGGCACAGACACAGCCCTGGGTGATGTCACAAAAGGAAATTAATTGGCAGACGACAGATTTTTTTTCCCCTTCTTTGCTTTACAGAGTAAAGTGCATCTTAAAGCAAAAGAGTGAAGAGCTCATAAAAAGCTGGATGTTGACCTCAGAGTTTCTAGCAGCTGAACATGGCTCTGGTCCACGTGCACCTAGTTTGATCTTTGCCGAAATACCCAGGTTTTACAAGTCAGGCCAAAACAAAGCAACTTTGGTGCACTTTGCCTAACCTGTAATATGGCCTGACAATATGTGTATCTGTCTCATAAGAACCAGCTCTCCATGTCAATCTCAAAGTGCTCCTGCACACATAAATAAAAGCATCTTATTTTTCAGATTCAGGGAGAACAAAGAAGTCTTGATGAGCTGCCTGCTGGCACTATCATCTGTTGCAAATGTTATTTATCCTGAAGGTCAGGATGGTTTGTTCACTTACAAAGCTCAGGTGGTGTAATGTTCCAGTTCTTAGAACTGACACAGGGTATGAATGTTTTTAATCATAACACCGTATTTCACATTTTTCATCCTCCCAGCAAATAGTTCAAATATTGCCTGCAAATATCAGTGTTCTTACTGATGGCAGCAGCATAACCCAGAATGCTGGCCTGTAGCAAAGGGCAGGTGCGAGGTGAAACCTGGCTTAATGACTTTGCCTTGACAGAGAGAATTTGCATTAAATTCAGGCAAATTCCATTAGAGGTTTGTGAAGGAACTCTGTAGTTGCTTTTGTGGCAGGAGCTGTGGTGTGCTCAGCATGACAGGGATTGCTCCTACCTGAGACATGTTTACAGCCCCACAAAGACAACCAACTGCTTGAGAGAAGGTCATTGAGCACTCTGAGTTGGAAAGAACAGATGGGGAATTATTTTGGGCTGAGTAAGGAAAAACAGGCCCTGGAAAGCCATTCTTCTATTCAATTTCAAAAATCATTAATTTTCATGTACAGCAAGTTTCAGCAAGAGTTATTACAGACTTTTATCATCAATGGTGATACAAATGTTTCCCCTCAATTTCCTCCCTTACAAGAAGCTCCATTCAAGTCTAAATCTTCACCAGCTGTACTCAGGATCAATGATCTGTCAAATTCTCTGCCTTCAATAATAGATAAAATTTTGAATACATAAGAAGCTGCTGAACATGGGAGATATGTGGGAAGTTCCTAGAACTCACCATCTTTTTCACCACAGCACTGCCTTTTGTTTTTCCTTTGCCTTGATTGTGCATGTGGACTTCTCAATCTGATTTTCACTGTGGATAACACTGTGAAAATGACCAAACACGACCAAAACCCACAAACAGAGGAACACTTCACAAATTCCACCGTAAGGGCCTCAGAATAACTTCTAATTTAATGTTATAACTCCAATCACAGCAAACAAATAGCTCAGAGCAGGATGGTGCTGAGCAATCTGGTACCCAGGTTTACACAGGACCAGGGAGGGGAATATGAGGGTGGAACAAGGAGCTGTGGATGTGGAAGTTCCCTGCTCACCAGGAAGAATTCCTGCCTTGCCATGCTGTTGCATGTGTCTGAAATACAACATTCAACTGCAAATTCAAAAATGCAAAAGAAAAATTACTTAGAAACACCACATCACTTTTAACAGGAGTACCAGACTTCAGCAACTGAACTTCTGGTGCTGTATCAGAATATACAGATATGGTTAGGTATAGATATAATAAAATAAATAACATATATAAAAAATCAAAATCATTTATAGATATGGTTAGAGGTACTTTGCACTGATGACTGCTAAGTAACACATGATTCAGAGCCAGGCCACAGGATAATTAATTTTCAAATAAAAGAAGCTATCACCATTGGTTTGAGACCTTACTCCTAGAGAACATGCACCAGTATTCCAAATAATTAGGATGATTGCAGCAGGAAAGGTGCCAAATCCAAAAATATTCCTACCTTTTAAAAAGTATGGTACATACTTGTCCTTACAGCATTGTGTAGACACATAAGGGCAATTACTTTAAATGAATGCATTTGAAAATCCATGTTGCAACCTTAAACACTGCTGGAAATCAGAAAAAATTGCTGAGAATCGAGTTTTCTAAGAAAGCGCTAAAAATCAGATATTATATGTTAGGCAGTGCATATAAAGATTGTACCAGATATTGAGGAAAGCAACAGTACTGTGCAAAGTTTTTAAAAGTAATTCTATTTTCCAGGCATTTTAGTGATGGAGGTCCTATAAAACCTTTCCATTCCTGCCACTAGCGCTTCAAAACTCAGTGATCCTTCATTAACACTCTGCACAACACCTCCAAAATGAGCTTCATTCTTGCACTTGGACTTTCCAGCCAGTTTCTCACCAGCTTACCTGGGGTTTGGGTGCTTCTGCATCCTCACAGAGAAAAACACCCAGACATTTCATTTCAAAACGTACTCCTTCAACCACATTCAAAAAGTTGAAGCCTATCAAGGAATGTGGGATTTGAGAAGCGCTCCAGATCGCTACACAAAATGTTGCTGCTACACAGAATGCTCTTTGCAACACAAACCCCAAACCAAGCTGACCACAAGCAAGAAGCCTTATTTTACACCAGGCTCAAAGCCCACATCCCTTCAGCTCCACGCCGTACCAGGAGGGTTTTTTTTTCCCCTGCTGTAAGTTTCCATGGAAATGCATCAGTCGCTAATCTAAATAAGTGCGGCTGAAGGACGCCTGAAAACCTGGAGCAATTACGCATGCCATTAGAGGAACAGAATATGATTCAGCCCAGCTATTAGAAATGTGCCACAGCTCTCATTTCTATATTTTGTTGCAGTGTTCTAAAAACAATGCTGCTTTATATTTTTTTTAAACCCACTCTTTTGCTGCTTATGAGAGGGAGAAAAAAAAACCACCAGAAAATGCAGTGACAATACTTCTCACGTAACAAGCAGACAATGAAGTCAGACAGTAAATGTTGCAAAACACAAATGGAGGTGATGCCACACATTTGCTTTGCCATGAAAATCCACGGGACCTGAAAACTTCTCTCTGGTCAAAGAGACTTCACTTGAGTCATTTCGATGAGTAATAAGCCAGTGAAAGCTTTGATCTGCATTAAAGGGCTAATGAGCCTTAAAACAATTGATGTGAATATAATTTCTGATCAATACAATAGCAGACATCCATGTGCAACCACAGCACATAGCTCAGGCACAGCTGGGTCTCTACTGCTCACAGAGCTATAGGATCATGGAATCATTAAGGTTGAAAAGGCCCTCTGAGATCACTGAGTAAAATGTTATCCCAGCACTGCCAAGGCCACCACTAACCCATGTCTGTCCCCAAGCGCCACATCCACGTGGCCGTTAAATATCTCAGGCTCCAGTACCAATGTTCCAATGCCTGGCAACTCTTTCCATGAAGAAATTCTCCCTAATATCCAAAGTGAACCTCCCCTGGCACTACTTGAGGCTGTTTCTTCTTGTCCTGTCCCTGTTCCCTGGGAGCAGAGCCCGATGCCACCTGGCTGGCCCCTCCTGTGGGGGCCAGAAGGTCCCCCTGGAGCCTCCTTTTCCCCAGCTTGAACCATCCCCCCCACCAACCATCAGGCACTTCTGATACTCCAGACCCTTCCCAAGCCCCATTCCCACTGCTTTGGACTCAACCTATTCCTACTTCACATCCCACAGGAAAAAATTTCAAAAGCTGTGGAACAGGGACTGTGCTGGTGATTCTGAACAAATGTTTTGAGAGTTATTTCAGACTATCTGAACTTGGCGCTACCACCCTGTTATTTTTCCAATTCCCCTCACTCTTGAAGAATGAGCCGATAAAACACTGAAAAAATACAGCTTTCAAATTCTAATGACAATTTTGTCAAGTTCTGCTTGACTGTGTCACATTTTTGCAGAAAATGTCTCCCAGGTGATTGGCATTCCATATAAAAAGGGAGGTGGCTGAAAAAACAGTGCTGCTCCAAAATCTGGAGCACACACTGGAGATGGGCTGTCTGTGCTACCTGTGTGTACACCAGCCATGCGCAACCCCTGTGCCAAATCTACTTGAAATTAATGCAATTTCTGCCAATAAACATTGCAATTAGACCTCAAACAGGAGAGGCTGAGGAGAAGGAAACCCACTTGTGCAGGAAAAGGCCTCTCAAATGATTAATGTGGTATTTCTAGACTGCAGCTGAGCACTCTCCATCTATACTGGGAACATCTACTGAAGGAAGCACTCAGGAGACTGAGAACTGGGGGTTTTACCTGCTTGGGGTTTTTATCTGCTTGGGGTTCTTCTTGCTGACACCAAGCCATCACTGGAAATGAAGTCTAATTAATTAGATTCAAATTCATAGACTGTAAAAACCAAAACAAGGGGGGCAAAAAGGGGAGGGGACATAAGTATACATTAAGAACACTAAAAGATCACACTAAAAATCAGCCTGATATATATATATATATTATCCTTTCTGTTAGCTTTTGGTTTGTTAGTTCTTACAATTTCACCTAATGCCTTTCCTTCATCTGCTGAAGTCTTCACAAAAAGGAACAAAAAGTAGGTCTTTCCTTTTCAAATCTGACAATCTTTTATCTACACCTCAAGCCAGGCCCATTCAAGTTTCGTTTTTCACCACTTAGTTGACTCTAGATTAAGGATTTATTTTAAATGTGACAGTAAAATTATTTTCAAAGTTAAGATTTTTGAGTTCTTCTACGACAGAAACTGAAAAGTTTTATTTATAACACACTTTGAAACCCTCATGAATGGATCACTAGAAAATTAGATTGCTTTTAATTGTGCACTTTTAAAATGAAGAGTGGTTTGTCTTGTTTTCCCCAAAATCCAGGGAAGGTTTAAAAAAAGTTATGATATTACACAATTTTTGAATAATAGCTGAACATGCACTTGTAGGATAAATACTTGTAACACAAGTATTACAAAAATTAAACAAAATTTAAATCATGCAATTCAGATGAAATTGCCTAAATAGAATTGAAAATCAATCCTGAAATGGATCACATAAAAGACCAGCATATTGCTGAGGGTCAGCATTCATGAAGTTTCTCCTCAGAAAAGCTTTGCAATTTAGAGAATGAAGTACCTGAGGCACAGGGAGTGCAAACAGCATCCCAGAGACCACAGCAAACACCAAAGGCAGGCAATAAACCTGGATTAAAGACATGCAGCTGAAAAAGCACCTGAGCTTTAAGCTCGTAAATTTAATGATAAAAACGTACATTTGGTTGATTGTTACAGAAATGTCAAATCCCATTTGCAAGGTGCCCCAAGGTTACAAAATCAGGAATGGCAAAATAAACTTGCAATTTTTTGATGTTTTCTGCAAACCTAAATTACTAATTCTTGGAAGCAAGCAGTGATATGGAAATGAATTCTCCTAGGACTGACATATTCCTGAAACTCCATTATGTGCCCAGCTTAATGCCTATAAACTAATAAGAAAAAAGGAATCATGCTGCATCTTTGTACTTATGAGATTTGTAAAATGTTATAACTGAAGAAATCAACTAGTCTCTGTGTTTCTTAAAGAGAAATTATGCAAAAAGCTTGAACCTCTCAACTGACATAGAAAATCTCCCAAAACCACTCTGAAACCTGCAAAGTGAAAATGTAAAAATACAGCCTTGACCTGTTAAAAGCTTTTATATTGTGGACTTTGTGACCTCTCAAATTTGAATGGAAAAAGGCAAATAAAGAGAAGTGGGAGAGATTTTCAATTTGTGAATTTTTGTTTTGCAGTGGTGTCTCAAAGATGGGATGCACTTAATTGAGACGTCTACTTAGTAGCTTTATTCCTTTCTAAAAATGTAATTGAGTGTATTAAGCCCACCTGGATTAGCCATCTCTCTGTGCTTGATAATCACACTCCCACCTTCTCCCCCTGCTCCCTCTCCTTTATCTCCTTCTCACATATAAATTGCATCTCAGCATATCCAAACTTAATCCACAAAGAGGCCATGCAAACCTAATCCTCCAAATATATCATTAAAAAATCCCATTTCATTATTTGCCCTAATCCTGCACACAGACAGCACAAAACACAATCACCTCCCAGTGATAATGATTTGCACAGCTTGAAGAGTTCTTTGGACATTCAGAAAGATCCAACTGGTTAAACAATCACACTTTCATGCATCACTGTCTAATTATTCTTCACAGGACTGCTAGGGCACCTCAACTTATTGTCATACACCAGCAGCATTTCAGGAGAAAATGGACAAATAACTGCTTTTAGATAATCTCCTTCCTCATCACATAACCTGAAGTTGACGACTTGTCACCTCAAGAACATTATGATGTCAAAATTTTACGATAATATTGTTTAAAAGAAGAGGCCTCATCTAGAAATGGGTAACAGGAATGAGGCAGATAAAGGTAGATTTGCTATTCACAGTGTGGGATTTAGAGTTAAATGCAGTTCTGCCAGCTTTAGATGCATTTCAATTTGTTTTGTTGGCCTGTAATCACAAAAATCAATTGCAGTGTTGTGTGTTGACAGGAGCAGCCCAGCTTCACTGAGGTGTTTTCAGGACTGGGAATCAGGGTGCTCCTCCCAGAACCAAAATATGAATAACACTGATTTTTTGAAGATTTTTCTCCACAAAATGTCATAAACTGAAATACTGCTGGCACACATCAATTTCTAATCCTGCCTCTAGATGCAAAACACTCAAAATAGGTAGGAACTAAAACAACCTGCCTTCCACCCAGGGGTATTATAGGTAAGGCCATCAATCCATTTTAACAGTGGTTACTTTACTAAAAACACTTCACAGATCTGAGGGTTCCCCCTCCCTCAGATGTTGTGCTAAATGCCATCTGCTTTATTCCTGAAGGAATAAAAGCCATCATACATTTTGCTTGGAGATAAAGTGAAGCAGAGTGGTCATTAGCCAAAACACCAGAGAAATGAGGAGTTTCCTGAATACACAATTAAAGATCTAATGAAATGGACTTCTTTAGCCAAAAAGTCAGGAGATTAGAAAGCAGAGGAAGAAACAAAAAAAAATAAAAGCCTTCATCAGCTTTATGGTAAGTACAAAAATATAGAGAGGGGGAAAACACCCTCTAAATTATATAAATTGAATGTAATTCAAATGTATATTTTTGATTGATGAAAAATCCCAGAGGACACTTCCCAGGCCAAAGTCTCTCCTGTTTTATTTTGGTTCTAGTTTAGAAACTATACTCATGGATTTATTTTCTTCCCCTCCATTATCAGAGCTAAGAAATACTTTTCCCAACTAAACTTTGATCGAAATTTTGCTCACTGGAATTTTTGCTCCACTGCACAAATCAACATT
This sequence comes from Geospiza fortis, assembly GCF_000277835.1. NCBI lineage: Eukaryota > Metazoa > Chordata > Aves > Passeriformes > Thraupidae > Geospiza > Geospiza fortis. The sequence goes on along the minus strand of NW_005054402.1, from coordinate 664,396 downwards.
TCAAGCTGCCCTCCTCTGTAAGAGGCACTTACTAAAGACATTTTAGAAAACTACCAAGCAGACCTAACTTCTGGCATTCTCAATATCCTGAAGCAGCAAGAACCACTTGGAATAAGCAACAGCAATTAGAGATGATGAGATCTCCTGTCATATCCACACATCAATCTGGAAGCAGAATTTAGCTCAAGATTTATTCAGCTCTGCATTCTGCAGCTGCAGCCACGGACACAACCTCAGAATGTGATTCCTCCCCTGATCACAAGCAAGGTTACAGACACTGGGAAGCCCAAAATGATGCCTTTGATCACCAGACACGTCAAAGACATTCCCAAGATAATAGAAGGTGATTTTGTGTTATTTCTGCCCAGTCAAGCACAGCAGTGATAAGGTGATATCCCATTCCAATCTGTTTCAGTTTCACCCAGTCAAAGCTTGTGTCACTTTCTTCCATGCTTTTTTAAAGGATTTCTGCAGCAGCTCTTCATTTGCAGAGTTATTTGCCCACTGCACAATAGCCTGCATGGCCATTAAGTAGCTATTAGAGTTGTGTACTTTACTTTGGCATTTACGTTGCACATAAAAAGATGAAAGGACCATCAACCACTCTCTTTTCATTTAATTATTTCTACTCCACTGACTGTATTTCCAGTACATTATGCAAAGTGATGGAATCCTACTACATTTAAGAACATATTTATTCCTAGTGGATAAGACTATAAAAAAAATAACACACAACTGTTTATTTTAGACCACTACAATACAGATTTGCTCCAAGTGCTTCCCAGGACACAATAGTTTTCTCTGATTATCTCTTCTATGATTTGTCACACATATACAATCTATACCTGGGTAAAACCCATAGAAGTCATCCACTCACACCTTCACACACAGAAGCTGTTGGAAACAACTGCAGCAGCAAAGTTCATGTGAATTCTCGCTTTTGCACTATCTCTCTATTATAAGACATTTCTTCAACATTTACTCATTTCTCTCAGACATTCTTTGGCCTCATCTTCAGTGGCCTCCTTGGAAATATTTCTATTTTTGCCACATTTTCTCCCCACACTCTACATCTGGCCAAAGACATGGGAAAAGGACAAGCCACAGTCACTGTCAAAAATCCTGAATGTTATCAAAATCTCCCTTCAACCTGCCCATACTTGAGCCCTCTGTGTGTCCACTAACACTGTTAAAGCATCTTAAGCAGCTTATCAGAGCTTTTTGCCTCTGACACCTTCTGTGTTTCTGGAAAACAAGCAACTCCCTTGGCTTTATTTAAAAGTATCTCTGAGTGCACTCCTTTCACACAAGGGGGAGTGATCGTAGGCTCCTTGAAAGGGGCTGGGAGTGAAGCAAACAGGGGGATGAAGGCAACAGGAGTTATAATTAACAAGTTTAGAACTCGCACTCTTCTACACCAATAAAGCTCTGGCTTATTTAATTTTAAATGAACGTATTTTTGTTCTATTACTTTTCAAATAGTTTGCACATCACAGTTGAGACAGCCACGATACACAGAGTATCACCACACAATTTCAGAAAGCATCGACCCACCCAGAGTAACACCTCACCACATCAGAAGGCTCCAGGACCTGCCTATCCAGAGTAACAGCCTCTCACCTCAGAAGGCTGCAGGCATCTGCCCCTGCTACTCTTCAGCCCAGCCTTTTATCCCCTCCTGTTGATGCACTGCACCTGTGTGCCCTCTGCTCCCTTTGGTATTGCTCAGTGCCCCTGGGCACTCCCTGGCTCGTTGCTGTCAATGCTGCTCACCTGCTGCTCACAGCTGTAGCCAATTTAGGGATGAAGCTCAGCCTAGCCCCACTCCCAATTCCCACAAACCGTGTGCCTAAATTTGCACACTGCTGGGGTAACTAATCTGCTCTGTAGGTAAGATAAAAAAACCAGCATCTGTTCCCTGCCATGACAAACAAGAGGACTGAATCAAAGAGAGGTTCCTCATGCTGCTGACAAGGAGCATCATGGATACAAATCCAGGGGAAAGGGAAACAGGTGGCTGACACCATTGCCAAAGGATTCAACTACTTTGGGAAGAGTGCAAGAGGAGATTTTTAACAGCACAGGCCATTTATTGAGTGAGAACAGTGATTCCTGTTCTAAGGATCATCCTGTAAGAAATTCAGATGAAAACAGTGGGTAATCTGTGACTGACAGATCCTTCCTGTAGTGTGAGAAGCAAGGGAAAAAAAAAAAAAAGAAAAAGAACCGAAACAAGCTCTAGACATGCAGACAAGCACTTGGGAGAAGTCTGCAAGAAGAACTTTTCTCAAATACATTTAGAGGGTTATTATCACAGTTTTAAAGAACAGCTACAGATATGAAAAAGAAAGTGTCAACAGCTTGGAGGACTCTAAATAAAAGATGCAAGCCATACTGACTTTGGATGACATGGAAATGTTTAATAAACACTTTATTGCATTCACATCCCACTCTCTGATAGTCACACTGTTTCTTCTTTGGTTTAAGAGGACTGCCACCTACTGAACTACCCTCACCTTCAGCTGGTTTTAGGAAAGAGATCAATATTACCTTCAAATCGAGAGAATTTGGACAGCAGCTTTTATGTATTTCTATATAAAAACATAAAAAGGTAGCTCAATATGTAAGGATTAGAATGCTGGACATAGTCTTGTTTGCTGCAGAAGTTGTTTTGATTTTAACCTGGAAATCCTTGCTGGTAACTGCTGACTGGTTGGTTTCAGTTTTAAGTGTTTTCAAGCTGTGATTTTATCTGGAATATTTCCTAGTGATTGAGTATTATCTGTAAGGAGTGTGGAAAAAACCCCACAAATGACATAGTCCTAGATCTGCATTCGTACATAATCCAAAAATTCCCACAGATATTACCTAGAAAAGTATTGTAAAATGTTTACACATAATTATTAGAATTCAAGATAAACCCCACTGCTCAGAAAGTACAAAAAAATACAGAAAAAGTTTCCTTCCCCACTATCTCCTGCTCCCTGGGCATGTCCTTTCTTAGGTTTTTATACCCAGGCAGAAATAAGAGTGAACTGAAACGAGGCTGAGTACAAATGAAACGTTAGAGATGATTTTTCCCCTAAATTCTGTACCCAAAGATGCCATCTAGTGACCACCTCCTGAATTCAGGGACAGCTCCTGAAAACGCAGCTCAGAGCCCACATTACACATCAGCTGAGGAGCATCTCCATCACTGCGTGTGTGTGTGAGAAGCAGAAGGGTGACGTCCTTAGCCAGGGGGCTTTTATTGATGGACATCCCTCTGTCACTGTCATATTTTCTGGAAAAATCCCTTTTCCCCAGGATTCTTCTCCTGGGAAGTTGAGAAGCCTCAGAGAAAAATGAAAACAATAATTATCTGTGTTTTCCTGCTTTCGAATGCGGTTTGGAGATTGTTTATCCAACATGTGAATTGTTTTTACTTAATGACAATCACTGTCCAGCTGTGTTGGGACTCTGAGGAGTCAGTCACGAGTTTTTAAGTAGTATCTCGTTAAGCCTTCTGTCTGTATCCTTTCTCTATTAGTATAGTTTAGTATAGCATGCTTTAATATCATAAAATAAGAAATTGGCCTTCTAAGAACATGGAGTCGGATTCATCAATTCCTCATCCCACATCTGTCACTCCTTCCGTGCTCCAATCTCTCCATTCGGAGCAGGGCTGCTGTCCCAGGGAAGATTCCTGGCAGACTCTGTATGTATCCCCAAAACAGCAGAACACTGTTCCCCACCATTTCCTAGCCAGGAAAGGTCCTGTCTGCTCTTGCTACCCACACATATTAATTTTGACTTTACTTGGAAAAAAATGATTTTTGGCTGCCAGCCGACAGGATCGGAGCATTGGCTCTGGCAGCACTCAGAACACAGGCTGGGAGAGAAGGACGCTAATCCCAAATTTTGGTGAGCCAGGAATGTGGGACCAAGTCAAAGAAAAACATCTCATTAGGGATGGCTCTTTGGAAAACTTGAGTTCAGTCTGACAGCCAAGAGAAACTCCTCCAAAGCCCTGGAACCCTTGATGATATTGGCTGTTAGGAAATGTAGGAAAAGCTTTTGCACAGTAACAGGTGCACGGTGGTGACCTTATCCTGAATTTAAACACGGCCCACAGAAGAGCTGTACACACACACAGCATCCAGAAGTCAAATCAGAGAGTGAGATTCAGGTTTGGATTGTATCTTTTTAAAATTCTGCTGCTGTAGGGCAGGGTAATTGATTTTCTGTAAGGAAAAAGGTGCAATCAGCACGTTCAGGATGTAGGAAGGCTTTTGAATATTGATATCCCAAATAAAGATACCAGAGCAGTCCAATCTATCGAGCTTCCAAACAGATACTTGGGATTTTAGGATACTAATGGAATGAATTGATTTATGTAACACAATATATTAACTTCAAGAAACCCTGACTTAAACATTGTCATCCAACCATTAGATAGCTCATCAAATGCATTTAATCAAAATTCAGAATATGTTCTTGTTTCTGAGATGCTGAAAAACATTAAGCGCCAGGTCATGTATTATGCACATTTGGAAGATGGTCTATAGGGTATCTTTTACTTTTTTTACTTTAGAATAGCTCAGCAAGAAAATCAGGGGAAAAACCAAGAAGGAAAAGAAAAATCAATACAAATCATTGGTGTTTTCATATTCACGTGAAAGTCTGATCATGTAAGCAAAATTACTATTGCAAAATCAGGTAAAACCTGATTTAGGGCATCAAAAATGAATGCTTCAAATATACATGGCATGTACACACATCACAGGAGGAAAAACACAATGTTATATACTGCAGGTTTCAGAAAAAAACCTTTAAAATGTAACTTTGCAAGAGAAAAACTTTCCTCAAAAAACACCAAAAATAAAAATTAAAAAAAACTTTAAAAACAGGGTACCTTTAAAATTAAAGCTGTAAAAGTATCTTTTATCAGCAATGATAGAATTTTAAGTGTCTTAAGGCTTTGAAGCAGCCACATTTCAAGAAAAATGCAGAAAATAGCCCCAGAAAAACAACCCGTTTCCAGGAAATCATTGGTCTCTTACATTTATGAATAGCAATAATGTTATAACTCTTCATATGTGTTTGGGAAGACATTAAAGCCACTCTCACATATTTTAGGGGGTGAGTGAAATCAGTTCCTTATTTTCATGCTCCTTCAAGTGACATATTTGCAACCTTTACCTTAAAGCTTGACTACAGGAGACTACATGGGCAAATTTAATTTGCTCTAAAGGTATGAAGTTAGAATGGATTTTAGAAAAATTTAAATCAGAATGACAGGGATTGTAGCAATTTAAATTCACACCTGCAGTTCAAACTACTTTTCAAGCCAATCACAACCTTTTAGTGACCCAATACTCTTGATCATCCCAGTCTGTGTCTGCCAAACCTGATAGGGCTGGGTGTGGGCATGCCAGCTTGGGAATTTAGTATTAAATTCAGGTATTAGTCGCTTCAAGCTGATTGATTTCCATTCAAAACTATCTGTTGTTGTGGTTAGTGTGGTTTCTCTGTGCTTTGAAGTGAGAGCTGAAAGTCAAACCATAATCTGCTGCTTAGTGACAGGTTGCATACTCCAGAGCCTGCACTACAGAAGGTTTTGTCAGAGTTAAGCCCCAAATTCTGGTTTAATACATGAAACAACCACTGTTCCCCCAAATGCTTCCCAGAACAAGATTCCAGCCATCAGGGATAAGTGGTATTTTTAAGCACACCCATTTCAGTGCCTGAGTAATCTCTTTGAGCCATCTGAAACAGGAGGATTATTAAGGGAAATCCTTGCCAGGGCGAATCCTGTTAGAAAGCCCAGACCCTGTTCCCTGTGTGCATGACAGTACCTGTGATCCTGCTGCCAACTATTTTCCTTCTCTTCTACCAATATCTTGGACTATTGGAGGCTTTTTCAAGCTTGTCCCTCAGAAATGACACAACAACTTGAAATTTATCCCTGCTTATAGTTGTACTGGAAAACACTGAGAGAATCCCAAAATTACACAAAATCTCATTAAATAATGTGCTTAATGACATATGAAACACTTCATCAATATTGTTTCTATATAGTGCAACCTAAGAAACTGGACAGTGTTTTTTAAGGAAAATTCTTAATATCTTTTGATTCTGAGCAGATCTGATGGTAGATTTTACATGCTGCCTTATTTGTAACTTGGGTCAATCCAAAAGAAGTGTAATCAGGTATTTACTGATTCTTTACTTTTAAAAGATTCGGTAATACATCTTAAATTGGATCAAAACAGCCTTGCAAGAACTTTCTGAAGTGCTTGGCTGATTAACTTAAGTATTTCCACTTAACTTTTAAATGTGATGAGTTGCAGCATCCTCCAAAGCAAGGTCAGGACTTCAAAAAATTCTAAATATTTAGTTTTGAACAAGAATATTTATGATGCATTTCAGTCTTCCAGTTCTATCAACAGGGTGAAACCTCACTGACTCTCCAAATACAGGAACTATGGTGTAGTTCTACTCATTAGAGTTCAACTGAAGGATTTTTTAAATTCAGAACTGAACACTAAAACATCTATCAAAATGAATACTTAAAAACATCTTGGTAGAGGTAAAGCTTCTCATTAAATAATCAGTATCACAGGTATTTATTAGCCAGCTAATAAGACATATGCTAATAAACTCAACACCTGTTTAATGAGGGACAGTTCAGTAATATTTAACAGTTCTCTTCCCAGACAGAGAATGATTAAATGCAAGTTTGGGTTCAAGGTTACTTAGACTTTAGACACAGCAGGCACTATTTTAGGAACAATTTGCAGAGAGTTTTACACACAAACTAACCTAAAAAAAAAATTAAAAATTTATATTATTATGTTATGTTATATATATTATGATACGCTATATATATTATATTATATTATATTGTATTTACAATATATAATATATATTTATAATTATATATAATATATATTATATATATTATAATATATTTTTAATATGCTTATAATATATAGATATTTTTCCCCAAGGTAGTGGCACAGCCAAGCTCGTGGCTCCAGCACACCTGCAGCCCCTCTCTCCCCAGGTGTGTGTTCCTCCCAGCTGCTCAGGCTCACAGACACTTCCCACCCCGAGGCACTCAGGGGCACCGAGCCCTCGTGGCGAGGTCTGGGGCTGTCTGAGGTGTCTGTCCTTCCCAGCACTGAGCAATCTCCTTTGGGGGATTGAGCACCTGAGAACAGCCACTCCTGAGAATAGCAGAATTTCCTCCCTGTGCTGCAGCAGCAGCATCGTCCCACTGCTGGGCTGCTCAGGAAACACAAAAAGTACATTATCCACCAAGGCAATGATGTATCACCCCTCTGAAAAGCATTTCCACTTCCCTGCTCTCCTTGCCCCCAATAAACAAGATGTTTCCAGGAAAATAATAGTTTCCCCTTTTCATCTGTCCATCTACTGCCCAGAATACAGGTAATATTTCACCCTGAAAGTATGAATTCATTTATAAGCAAAGCATTAAAACCAGTGAGGAAGAGTAATATAAGGAGTCCAAGAGTCCATTTCAAAACAAACTACACCCTTAAGATTTGTTTGCTAAAAATGGAACAAGATTCTTTAATTTGCCTTTCTCAGGGGCAAGATAGTAGCAAAAATCTATAACATTAGAAGCATCCTCTGCTCCTTCAAATAAACCAGTTCTGGCATTATTTCTTCTGAAAGTTTTGTTTGCTGCATGCAGCTGTGTCTTGTCCTTGGGTGATAAAATCTTAGCATGAAAACTTGGGGATTTTGGGAAGGTGTCTTGGATTTTCCTATCTATATTTGCATTTTTCTCTCAAACAGTGGCCCAGGGCCTCAAAGTCTCCTATGAGATCAATCCAAAGGAGAGGTTTGATCCTGGCAAAATAAAAGAAAAAGTGTAAGGATATACATATATAAGTATAAGGATTTACAGCCAGGAATGTAACTGTTTTCCTTCTTTTTAAAGTCCTAACAAATGTTAATATAACTTTTAAAAAATAACTTCATAACTTACCTGACAAACAAAATTTGATATAATGACATGTTATATTTCATTTCCTCAAACTACTAATGTGCTGTACAGAGCACCCAATATAATTACTTTCATTATTTTCAGGAGAGCAGCCAAAATACAGAACTATTTTCAATGTCTCTCTAGACAGCACTAAACTATTTCTTGATGTGTGCAAAACATAACTGCAAGCATGGAATAAAGACTTAGTGATTGTTGTATAACTAGAGTTGAACCCTTGGATACAAAAAAAAACAAAAAAAAAAAAGACCCAAACCAATAAATTGAAGTGCTTTTTGCTTGTAAGTCACACACAAAATCTGTTTGACTTCCACAGCCACATTTTATATTTGTGAATTGTGGACTGACTGGAGGGTTGAGAAAGTTGATGGACATTTTCCATTTCAGCTCAGAAAGCAAAGCCCAAGTTTCAGACTCAGCTACAAACACAAACACACTTTTGTGTGTAAATAACATAACCAAGTTACATTTAAAATTCAATCCATTTTGGGAGTTCACAATTGGGAACATTCACTCAGGTCTGTGTTTTACTTGGAGACCAAGAATCTATTTCTGACCCCAGAGTACCCCTTTAGTACTGTCTATAACAAAATGAGCTGAGCTCTCTAGCAAGGGAGGGAAGCAAAAAGCAGAGCCATGATTCCAGAACAGAACATGGATTATCTGGCAGCTGCTCTGTTTAGGCATCATTTTCCTGATCACCTGCAGCACTGCCATTACTTTAAGCAGTTGCTCCATTATCTTCCTTAAATTAAGAAGAACTTGATCTCAACTAACTGGGGAGAGTTTCAAAGAGTTTTCAGCCTCTGTTGTCAAGCCTTTTATCTGAGCCATTAAAAATCAGAAGGGGAAAAAAGCCCCAATGTGTCATTTAGTGCAGCAGAAAAAGATGACTTCTCAACACTTTTGGAATATGTACAGATCTAAGTCTTGCCTTGCTTTTTAGTTTTTTTCAAAGTTGCTTTTAAAAGTTAGGTCATGCTAAATGTAATGAGTTAGATGAATTAGGCCATTATATTTAATTCTGATAGACAGCCAGAATGATTTGAACAGAAGTTGTGTTCTGATATAAATAATATTTACACAGGTGCATCAGAGAATCCTGGTTAAACAGAATTTCAGGGGGAAAAAATGGATGTTAAATCAAAGTAAAAGCTATTGCTACTGTCATTTAAGATACTTAGAGAAAGCAAAAAGATCAACTATAGTTGATCATAGGTTAATAAGATATTACAAAGTACCACTAATTATAAAAAAAACCAAACCAAAACAAAAAACTATCAGTATAGAGATGCTAGAATTAAAATATATATTCTTTATGAAATTTGAAAAGCTCCAGAATTCCAGGAAGTAAAGCTACAGATTTTTGTCTACTAACAGTTATTAAGATCTGCCAGGTTTGTTAAAATTTGAGAAGCTCAAAACAGATTTTAACGGCTTGAAAAAACCATGTTATATGAGTAGTTTCCAGAAGAACAACTGGGAATCAAAAATTAGGTATTACTCCTGGGTTTTTAGCATGTTGCAGAACAGGGCTGCTCAAATTCTGCCACAAGCTGAAGTATTCTCTCTTAAACCAATAATTGGGCTTAAATTCCCCAGGAGGCTCCATCACTTCATAAATCATTCACTTCATAGCTTTAACTTTTTGGTGCTTCTAAAATAATTTGTAAGATTAGACATCTCTGATGTCTCTATCTGCTCTCAACTTGAAAATATTCCATGGGCTGTGATTTTGAGCAGAAAATGGGTATGCATCACTGGAAGTAAAAGGAATAAACCATCATAGTAACTCCTTTCTTGAGACATCCCTCAGAGTTTGCATTTCTTTGATCCTCTATGGTGTGACAGATGATTTCTTGAGGAAAAAAAAGTGCAGAAAGAACCAGAAGAGGAAAAACTCCCCACCTGCATGTCCGATTTCACACAGCAGCAATCCCAGATGCACTGGAAATGTTGAGTTTCCTACCACGCAACTCTCATTTTATAGTGCTATGCAATTTATTTTTAGCCTATTTCAATGCTTTGGAGAGTTGTGCTGCTCCTTTCCAGCTGATTAGAGTTATTCCTAAGTGGCTCTTTGCAAGCATGGAAATGGGAGTGAAAGGGATGAAGTACATGTCAGCTGAGCAGCCCAGACAGTAAAATATTATGAATTAAAATTCCTTATTCAGAGATAAATATGCAGACAGGCTTACATTCTCTACAAGCTCTAGACATAGGCTTGCTTTTTTTTTTTAATTTGAATAATTTTGTTTGATGCTTTGGCTTTTTGCTGCCCTCAAACCCCCGACAAATGATGAAGTTATTATCATGGAATCCTTTCTTTTACTCTTCCTTCAAACCAGACCTGCATCATCATTTGAGAAGTGGGTTGGTAGGCTCAGTGCTCCCAAGGATTTCTAACAAACACTCCTGTTAGAGTAAGAAATCTCTATTGCTTCTCGCTCAGAAGATGAAGACTGAAAGAAGAAAAGGCCTTTGAAGGCACCTTTGGCCAGGGAGCATGCCCTGCAGGTTGCGTAAGGAGCAGATGGCTCCCTCCCATAGCCAGCCTGCAGATAAAAACAGCTCTCCAGTCACCTCTGCCTCCCCCTTCCCATTATTATTGAGGGATGATTCATTGCAGAGCCTTTTCCCAAACTGCTGTTTGTCATCACTGCGAGCACAAATGCCTCGCTCAGCAAAGCTAAAGTGCAGAAACTTGCTGAGGTTCATTCTTTGAATTTCCATCACTTGAGACAAAAAAGTGGGGTTGATTTACATCCTCAGCTACAGAGAGTTGTCAGAATTAGTTGATTATTACTGCACCAAGTTCCTGTGTCAGCTGGGCTTTGTGGGCTGGCTTGCCAGCACCTCACATTTAGTTCTTTGCATAGATTTTTTTTCTTTTTTTTTCTTTTGGTTGCAGTATAGTTTTCCCACTGATTGATGGAGGAGAATGCAGTTTAAGCAAAAATATGCTATATGGCATATTCCTGATCTTTCTAAAGCATAAATCAGACACAGAGGGTCTTTGTGTATGATCACTGTGTTGTCATCCATTCCCAATTTTTTTTAATGACAGATCTGTCCATGGGAAATATTATGTGGCAGAAAATCACTCCTGAAAAGATGAAATTGTTCAGAATCCCACGAGCCAGATGGCTGGTTGTGCAAAACACAGAAGCAAGGCAGGAAAGAGCATTTCAGAGGTCAGAGCTTTGGAGACATCCCTCAAGGCAGGGGGACTGACTGAACAGTGCCTGACCTGTCAGCTTGGGCTCTGGGTACCAGGGTTACAATGGGATCCCACCTTCAGAGCCTGACTGGGATAATATAATATAATATAATATAATATAATATAATATAATATAATATAATATAGGTGTAATAGTCATCCCTTGAGTTTTCAACCCATTTGAAATGGCTGCCTTTGTATCTGCATCACAGCACAATTTTTCAACTACATGTGAGGCAATCTTGCCTTTTCAGTTTGATTTTAATTTGGCTTTATATTCTCTTGGCCATATTGAGTCCAGCCTGCACTGTCAAGTCAGAACATATTTCCCAGCTCTCAGAACTTTGTAGCTCCTTACACTACTGCCAGGACAATGTTTGTGGTTAACTTTCCCAACAAAAATATCTTTCCCTCATATATATAAATTTCTTTTATACTGCTTCCATTTAGTCCTTCCAGCTGCAGCAATGTTTTGTCCTTAACTGCTGCTGCTCACACCAAACAGTTCAAGTTGCACAATAATTCTGTCACAGGTACACAGGCACCTTCTACTCAAGGTGAAATCTTGTGGAAGGAGAATTTATCAAAATTTATTATCAAAACCCTTGGGTGCTCATTTGGTGAGATACCATCTCTTCTGTCTCATTGAAACCCACTTATATCTAGTGGTTTCCAAAGTTATTTGTGCATAGAATTGTTCAGAGTTCTAATAACCACCACAACATTTCTATTTATTCTTCAGTTGCCTTTCTAGCTAAAAATTAGCCAGAACCGATCGTAACAAATAAAGAATAATTTGTTAAAAAGGATTTTGCTAATCTGGGTCATTTATAAAAGGTGGGCCATTTAGCCTGGATGAAAAGGGAGTTTTTATCTGTTTTTTGTCCCTCCACTGCTGTGTTTAACACAGAATCATAGAGTCAATTATATGGGATAAGGCACTGGTTTTACATATGGATATCTATTATGTCCAGACAGCAAATCTGGGAAACCAAGACTCCTGTCCTTCTAGAAGTCCAGTACAGATGTCAGCTCCTCAGCCCACAGTAAAGCATCTTTCCTTCTTGCAGGAAGGCAAATCCATTTTCTAGCAGCCTGGCTGGCTCGACTGCCTGGGAAGGTGTTGTGCTAATTATAAAAAGGGATGGTGGAAATGAGGAACAAATCTGGTTTTACTGAATGCATGGGGCGTTAAAAACTAAGAATGTGGAAAACAGAAAATTGTCTGCTTCAGAAACAGCAAAAGGATGCATTTTATTAACACAGTTTGGACTTGTTTGGTAACTTCTGGGATCGAGAGGGAATGCTAGACAAGGATTGCTGCAGTTTCTGCTTTTAACACCTGTGTATGGTTACATAGGTAAAAAAGAAATTGCAAGGGAACTCTGCTATTCCTGGATAATCTGCCACTATGTTTTCAAGTTGCTGGAAATTCAGGAATAAGGGATACCAAACAAAAGCACAGGCACTGTGCTCAGGAAGGGACTGGAGGCGGCACTCAGCCTGGCTGACAGGGTGGTCTTGGTGATCACTGAGGTCACAGCGTTCACAAAATTCACAGAATGACTGGGTTGGAAGAGACCTTCAAGATCATCGAGTCCAACCCATGCCCTGACACCTCAACTAAACCATGGCACCAAGTGCCACATCCAGCCTTCTCCTAAACACATCCAGGGATGGTGACTCCACCACATCCTGGGGCAGGCCATTCCAGTACTTTATCATTCTTTCTATAAAAACACTTTTTCCTTATATCCAACCTGTATTTCCCTTGACAGCTTGAGACTGAGTCCTCTGATTCTGTCAGTGCTGCCTGGAGAAAGAGACCCACTCCACCTGACTACAGCCACCTTTCAGGGAGTTGTAGAGAGTGATAAGGTCACCCCTGAGTCTCCTTTTCTCCAGACTAAACACCCCCAGCTCCCTCAGTGGTTCCTCACAGGGTTTGTGTTCCCAGCCCCTCTCCAGCCTCGTTGCCTCCTCTGGATGTGCTCCAGCATCTCAACGTCCTTCCCAAACTGAGGGGCCATAAATGGACACAGCATTCCAGGTGTGCCTCACCAATGCCAAGTACAGGGGAAGAATGACCTCCCTGCTCCTGCTGGCCACACTATTCCTGATCCAGGCCTTTCCCAACACAAATATCCCATGCCTCTGCGCCACCTTGGGGAGGAAAAGGCAGCGTGGAGCCTGGCAGAGTCTGCTGTGACACTAGAGGTCAGCACGGGCACAGCTCCATGGGCAGAGCAGGGCTGGGAATGTGCCCTGCCAGTGCTGCCTCTGGGACTGGCACAGCCCCCGGGACTGGCACAGCTCAGATCCCTGACTGGAAAAAGGAGATCTGCTCATGGTCACTGCAGCCACGTGCCTGCATCAGACCTAATCTGAAATAAACTCCCAGCACAGCACTCCCACAGCTGCTAATAAGGTGTATCCCAAGGGCACAGGATAGAAAAAGGCACGAAGGAGGCTATGGAATGAAAACTCTTCCTAAGAAAATATTAAAAATGAGGCTGGAACTCAAGGAAAGGTGCATTGAGGAGGCTAAGAATTGAAAGACAGCAAGAATCTGAATCAGATATAAAGTCTGCCTTTATATCAGTATCATTGGTAAAATTTGGCACTTTAGGGAGGGAGGAACAATAAGTGTTAAAGCTGGAATGTAGAGAAAGATAACTCCAGCCTGAAAATGAATACTTCACCTCGGTTGTGGGCAATCAGATAGCCCTGAATTCTGAAGGATGTGGAGCATAAAATCACAAGTGTAATAGAAAGCATTTATGTAGTAAGTCTTTCAAATTCATGTAATACCTTATGATGGAAGAAAAGCAAACAGAAACATCTAAATTAAAGCAGGAGAAACATTTTTTCAACTTCCCCAGAACATTTTAGAAAAGAAATTAAAAAACAAGAAAAAAATTTAACATATTTCGGAATAGAAAGACATTTCAAAATTGAATTGGCTCATTTCTGAATAACACAAGATAACTGTTAATGCAGAAAGAGTAAATAGTGACATTTGTATTCTCTGTTTGAGCAGGTAAAATGCATGATGATGTGCCAACCTCATCTGAGAGAATATTTCTACTCTCAGAATAATTCTGCAGAATGTTAAAAACTGGCTTCAAAATGCCAAAAACGGGCACTTTTAAAAACAAGGTAGCACGAAAGTCTTGTTTGTAAGAATTTTTTAAAAGCAGACAAAAGAATTTAGCAGACCACAATAATGATTTTCTTTTCTTTGTTGTTGTTCTTTTTCCATTGGATCTCAAAATATCAAGGGGACTTTAAACTGGAAAGCAGCAGGTCCTGTGCTGGTGCCATTAGAGGACAAATGAGACAATCTGGATAACTGGGAGCCCATAGACCTGGCATCAACCCTAGCAAAATAATGGAGCAATTCCTACAAGTCTCAATTAATGGAGGATAAAAGAAAGGAAGTAGAATTAATGCCAGCCAATATGATTTTCTTTGGAAAACAGAACCTGCCAAGCTGGCATGGTATCTTTGAGGAGAACACAGGAACCAGGTGCTGTTCTGTCCTGCCCACTTCCAGAGAACAGTTGGGATTGCAATAAAGTTCCTTAAAAATGGAACTTTCCTTAGAAGGGAGATTATACATCAGCCTGACATGAAACACCTGCCCAGCAGTTTTACTGGGCCTGGAGTGTTTAATTGGAGTTTGTTTTTTCCAAGAACTATTCCTCTTTCCTTCACTCATGGTGTGCAAATGACAAGCCTCTATTAAACACAATTGTTCAAACTTAATAGCAAAGGGAAGCTGCTGGAAAAAATGTTCCTAAATCTTGTTGAGGGAAAAGAACTGTTGCTGTGGTGCTGGTGTGGAAAAAGCTGAGTCTGAGCTTCATTTCCTCCACATTTAAATGATCTACTTTCTAAATCATTATCATAAGAAGTTCTGCTGCTTTGCAAAGACCACGATGCAAATTCTTGCAAGAGGCACAAGTTTGTGATGTTTCTCAGCTGATGTTCTTTCAGCAATCCCAACAGACCTAATTTAATTTCTAATCATTTCACCATGCCTAACACATTTTTCTAAATTACTTCTTCATTTTTACTCAGAGGGAATACTGGATGATTTTTGCTTATAAAGCTTTTCCCTTTCATTCCCTTTGTTTCCTATGCAGAGGGAATGCACAGAGCAATTCTGTGATCAGCTGCTTTCACTCCATGCGATATTTCAATAATAATATGGCACATAGTGTGCATTCCATATATTTCATTTCCCTCCCAGCTCCAACCTCTATCACATTCCTCACAGAAGCACTGAACCTCATTCTGGGTGCAGGACACTTTTTGAGACAGCCCAGCAAAATATGGGAGTGCACAAGTTCACTGCCAGAGAAAATGTGTCCCTTTTGCTCCTATTTAATTACATTTTCATCCTTTTTAGAGTAGAAGAATGGCATATTTAAAACCTTAAGCTATGTTAACATTATTATTCCCACTGTACCATAAGCAAACAGGAAAACAATCAGAAAGAAGGCAATAGTTATAAATTACAGTAAATGTCTAGTGCTTTGCCAGACACATGGCATAAGTCTTCGTAATTTCATGTCAGAAAATTTGTAACATGCTTCTGTTTATATTCATTTCTTGCTTCCAGCTTTCATAATCCTTTTGCTCCTCTTGTGACAATTCTTTTCTTAATTTTTGTGTTCCTTTGAATGATCAAAGACATTCTTGCTCAAAAAATAATCTTTGTTTATTAAGACAATCCTGTCACAAACTGAATTTACCTCCTGAAGAAATTCTCAAGGAAGTCTTTAAGGATTCATAACAAACAGTTTTGGTTACTCTCTCTTCAAAATCACTAAAAACATGCAAAACTTCTTCCTTATCTTTAAACTTCACTTCATGCCCTCAGAACTTTCTACAGATCTGGAGACAAATGGATAGCTCAAATTTAATGCAGGGTTACTGTTCCTACACAGGGCAATTCCAGCCTCAATCTTCCTTTGTTTAATACATCTCCATCTCTAAATTCTGACTTTTCTCAAGCCCTTTGAAGAGCTACACAACTCTTCTCCCTCTATTCTCAGAGCCTGGATCCATTCTCTCCAAATATTAGATCTGGTTTTCCCTCCTCCTCTTTTCCCCTCTCAAAAGGGAGATAGAAAAGGAAGCACAACCTCTCCACATAGGGGAAAAAAAAGAAAAGTATACCTTGCAGTTTATAATGACATGCATAAAAGAATAACATCTGTAAATTAACGATACAATGAACAAATTTTAGTGTATCATCTGTGCAATGCCAGAAGTTCTTAATCAATACAACAGAGATCTAAAAACACATCAATAGATGATTTCAGACTTCATACACTCCTGGAGAGCATTAATTATATTCTCAGAGCTCATTTATAATGAGCTCTTAATTAGAGAGGATGTCCTCACATCTTAATTCTTAAAAGCAGAGAAATGATGAGATGGTAGGTAATTCTTAAAATAACCTGCTTTAATGTAGATTTCATTTCTTTTATTATACCAGGACTATAAAGGCTCCTTGCTTAAAGTTACTTGTGGCAATACACGTGTGTGATAAAGGAGGATTCCATTTCCTTTGTCATCAGTAGGGATGGGTATGGGATATCCCACTAAAGGATGCCTCCTCTAGCATTCAGGGAAAGGTTAACAGTGCTGTGAACAAGAGCTAAATGCATTGTATGACTCCCTCAGACTGGGACATGACTGGCCAGGTTTTCTTCCCTTATTTATTTGTCTCACTAGACATTCTTCCACTCTTTAGAAAATAAAAAACATCATAATCCTATACAAAATGTCTGCATACAGCTCTGTGTAAAAGCTTTGGTACTTCCCAGTATAGTTCCTCATGAGAAAGTCTGTTTGCTTGGACAGTAAAATCCAATCAATAAACCTACCTGTATTTTTTAGCTCAGCAGCTCAGCTTTATCCAATTCTCCGATTTCTAGCAGTGCACAAAGGCCCTGATGTGTCTGTTGGGCCAGACACGTGTCATCTGTCACATTAGGGTTCAACAGGGGCTTGATGTGATTACCTGGTTTGCTTTCATTTGGTTTGCACTGAACTTCTTCCACACACTCTGCAGGAAACCAGCCAATATGTCCCCGGGTGCTGCCTTCCCAGAATCCACCTTCTCCGATGCTCAGCACTAAACAGGGCAGACACAGGCAGTGTTACACTTTGCCTCCTCACACAAATACACAATTCTTGCATTACACCTTCAGTAATCCTTGGAAACTAGCAAACACTGTGCAATAACTAATGCTGGTATTCCCAAAACAGGCACAGAGTAACCTTCAAGCAGGACCCTCCCTACTCAGTCTTTGCAACCAGTCCCCAATTTTTTTTTATTTACCACAAGTTTCCTTGGCCTTCACACAATTGTTTCCATTTTCAGTGTTCTCATTGCTGGATTAATCAAGGATAAATACATGGTAATACCACTACCAAAAAAACCACTGTCTTGTCTGCTGAAATGAAGTGCTGAATCCATTGTCAAATTGCACCCACACTGAAATGGATTTTAATAATACATATTTTGATATCTCCTGTTTTTCCTGCCTCCTAAGGAAACACATTATTTGATTTAGTGGGTAGCTCCAGGGATTTGCAATGCGAGTTGAGTAATATGATTTAAGGGTTTGGAATACACAGCAAACACTTGAACCTCCCATAGGTGAGATCTACAATGGAGATGCCTTTTGAAACATTTCAATGATTTTTTTCTCTGTAAAAGAAAACAACAATATGGAGGAGAATGGTCTGTCAATAGGAGAAGAGGCTTTTATCTGGCACTTCTAATTATTTTGATATTAATTCTAGGACTCAGAAGGATTGTGACAAAAGCCTGCAGAGCAAGAATTGTAAAGTAAGCAACTGGAGGTGAATTATGGTGATGGAAGGACCCTAAATACTTGCTATGGTGTTTAAATTAGTATTACAGAAGTTTCTGCAAACCGCTGTATGTTTACTATATATTAGAAGACATTGTACATTAATACAATTAATCTGTAATTAATCTCTAACCTGTAATTAATCTGTAAAATACATCTGTACATTAATATTGAAACAAAGGTGATACATCAACAAAACCAGGCTGATTGGGAATACAGATCAAACACACAGCATAGGTTCTCAGAGCTTCCCAAAATCAGCCCAGCTCCATCCACTGAGTGCCAGCTCAGCCCCAATGCCCCTGCTGAAAATCAAGGCTAACTAGCCCAAATCCATCTCTCTGCTGAGGGATTCCAGTACCTGGGATCCTGCCTCTGCAGGGTATTTCAGTGCACAGGGACATAAAGGAGAGCTGCTTTGATGGTCTCCAACACCAGCACTTCTGGCACTGTTAAAACCTTGCCAGACTTTAAAACCCTGGTCTCTGCCTGGCTGCAATTGAACTCAGGATCAGTGCAGCTGCTGTGACTCAGGGGCATTGGAGCTGAACTTGATTTGCACTAGTACAGAGCAGGATGAAAATTAAATTAATTAGAGCCCCCCAAAAAAGCAAAAAAAAAATTCTTGGTAATGTGAAAGCAGTCTGGTTTGAGACACCAGGAGCTGTAAAACTGCATTTGAAAGTAAATGTTTACCAGGGTTTTTATTAATGCAACCTTCAGCTATTTGTGGTATTACTTACAGAGCATGGCCATCTATTAACAGAGACATTTGACAGCAAAATGTTTATAAATATGTCACTTTTAAGCCTTTTAATGTAGTATATTCCAAGAGACAGATTCCATGAGCTGCATATTTACACACCACCACAGTAAAAAGTACATACTAAGTCCCAGGAAACATCCACTAAAGAAAAGTCCTACACCTGGATGGGTCCCAAATGCACAATTTGTCAAGAACCTTTCTGACATATATGAGAAAACCTATAATCTATAACTCCTATAAACCTAGCAAGTTATGGGATACGGGGGAGGGCACTGACCTTGGATGACACCAAAACTCTACACTGAAAATAGAGCTGAATTAAAAAATATTAGCATGTCTTTTAAAAAAAATATAAACATGGGGCATAATTAATGAAAAAATATGTTACTGTATTCCAGGTGTTGTTAAAAATATTTAAAGCCTGTACACATGAACTAACACACATTGTCCATCTGATAATTCAGTGTTACATAAAACATTCCCTGATCATCCATCCAATAGAAATGGGGAATTCAGCAGCTTCCAATACATTTTTAACAATGTAACATCTGCTCACATAAGAAAGCATTCTTAGATATGAGATAAGGAACCAGGAAAACTTAACAACCGACATGTATATATTAGAATCATTGTAGAATCCAACTGTAAAGTAGTTTAATTTCTGTCATAAAAGAGAGTGTAGGACTCCATCCAAAAGAAATTTCCAAATGTGAGACAGTGAGAGTCCTATTGCCAGTAATTAGCTGCCTTTTTTTTTTTTTTTTTTTTTTTTGGAGTTTTCAGCACTGAATCTCAGTCCTGGATTTCACTCCACAAAGTGGCAAGATGCTCAGAACAAAAACTACTTAGATGTTGAGACAGACTTCCCTAATTTGGTATTTTATTAATCTGTCAGATCTGCTGACACTCCCAATTCCAGCTCTAGAAAGAGAGAGGCACAGTAAGGAGAAGTTGGGTATTTCAAACCCATGGAGTGATTTCATGTGTTTATGGCAGGAGCAGCTGATGCAAATCAACACTTTTGGGAAATGAAATTTGCCTTGGAACACTGTCTGTGAGTGCAGGGTGAAAAAGCATTCCTACGGAGCAGAACCAGACCCATTTTAGCCCATTATTACATGAATTATTGACTATTAGCCATCACTAATAGCCAGAGCAAAGGAAAAACACGTGTAGTCCTGCCTGAAGACATAACATCCATGGAAAAGAAGTGGAAGGGTGAAATGAGTGCTGCTGGAATGCAGGCAGCCTTCAGCATTCTGGGAAAAACCTCCTGCTGGGGGCCAGGAGAAGGAGGGAAAGCCTGCTGGAGCTGCAAGAGGCACAAAGATGACACAAGAAGCAAATGAGGGACAGCCCTGGGTTCAGCTATGTGCAGAGACAGATAAATTGCTGTGGATATGGGGGAGAAGCTCATATTCCAATGCAGAAATTGAGCCCTAGATGGTTCTGCATCCCCTAAAACCTTGAAATGATCTTCTTCCCCCTCACGTGGTGCCATTAATAAGAAATTCTGCAGCATGAGTCAAGGCTATAATAAAGTATAGATCTATAAAAACTGGCAACACTTCACTCACTCCAAAGTGGGGAACTTAAAGGATAAATAGAAAAATGTAATTTATCTATTGTACCCATGAATGGTTTTTTTAGAATAAGGTCTTCATTTCTATCTTTCCTCTCCCAACAGTGTTTAAGAGACTCACTGTAACAGATAATCTGTTACCAGCAAGAGATTTTCTAATCAATGTTTTCCCTGCTGAAGGACAAAACAATGGTAAATGAAAGGATAACTTTCCCAAAATTAATAATAAGGCTTTCTAATTTCCAGTGGTTTTCACTTTTCCTTTGGTAAAATCGAAAGGTGTGGTTGCTATGGCAAAAGCAGGTCAGATGCTCTTCACACACAACCTGAATTACAAAAAGAATCTGATGTTGTAAGAGTGAAATAAAGGTTCTTGTAACATCAGGTATCCTGAGACATCTTTTCACAACAAAAGTGTGGTTTAAAACAGGAGTTGTGTCCAATTATATGAACAAAACTGCAAAGCAAAATTGGATAAGCACCAAAGTGGGTAACAGGAAAACATGGATAGGCAGGTGACAATCAGGAGCTTGTATTTCATTTCTTTAAAGCATTATACTTAAAATCAGTGAGATTCTGCCAGAAAATTAAATATATAGAATATTTAACAATATTATTTATTATAAAATTAATAGAATAGAGCATAGAATGCTTTGTCTCTCGCAAATTTAAGTCTATTGGCAATGTATCTATTGCAATTGATATTAATATAACATACTAATCTCAAACAGATTAATTACTCAATATACCATCAAAATCATTTAAATCAAAAGAACATAGAATTTGTATCCTCCCACATCACAGCTCCCTCCATGCCCCAACAAGAAATGAAAGTATTTTTCCCAAACAAATCATGGTGACTACTATTTCCTTGTGATATTGAAATGCCCAGGAGCAAATTCTTCCAGGCAGCCTTATTTGCAAAAATGTCAAGGAAATTTAAAGCCAAATTCAGGCCAATGTCTTTACAGCTGTTACAGCCTGTACCTAAAATGTCTTTATAATATCTAAATCAATTTTTATTGCTTGGATAAACTGCATTCTTCTTTATTGGGAAAATAAATAATCATATGGATTGGGAATGAGAGACCATATTCTGGGGAAAAAAGAACATTTCTGCAACCAGCAGAAAAAAAAAAGAAAAATCAACAGAATGAAAGTAAAGTATAAAGTTGGAAATCCACTGAAAAAAAAATTAACAGCTGAAGCAGCCTGTGCTGATGTAAAAACTCTGGGTTTGTGTCCCAAGGTAAAATTCATCTCAATTTTCTTCTTTGAAATATAGGAGATTTTTAATTTCTAATTGGTGTAGACCTAACTTTTTTCTCTCAGAAATAATTAACATTGTGATTTAGGCTTTTCCCTTGCTGAAATAGCTGTTGTTTGACATAAATATTCAGAATTATTTGTCTTTGGCAGGAGAGCTTCCAAATGACAGACAATCTATGCAGGAATACTTATTGGAGGCTGGATCCCTGGATGTGTCCAAAGCCAAGGATTGGGACTGGATGACCCTTAAGGTCCATTCCAATCTCTAAAAACACCCTGGGATTCTGTGATTATTTGGTGAAAACAGACTTTACGTACAACATAAATGAAGGTCAGCACAAGTTACAACTTAATCGTGTTCTCTGTTAAAAACAGGGATTTTTCTGACTCTGGCTCCTGACAGCAATCCTTCCCTGCCTCAGTGAGGGATGCTGAGCAGGATCTGGCTGTTTTGTCTCCTGGGCAGGCTGGTTCTGGCTCCCAGAGATGTCATTGAGAGAGCCTGACAGAACCTGAGGTCACAGCAGCAGCGTGGGGAGGAGCTCAGTGCCCCTCACCCTGCTGCCAGGCACAGGGAAGGTTCCAGCACACACACACAGACCTTCCTGGGCACTCCACCCACAGCCTGGAAGGGCAGCCTCGTGTATCTGCAGGTAATGATTCTGGCTAATTGACCTGAGCAGTCACACTGGGCTGTGGCCCTACAGACATTTCTTGTGGTGGACAAGGAAATGCAGCAGTTCCTTCCCAGCTTGAGTTATGGGAGCTGACAAAATTAGGGAGATAACACAGAGATCCTGACTTCAAACACCTCTTCATCTTTTTTTCACCTCTGCTTTCCCAGGAAAGAAACAGTGCAAACAAGCACTTCAGGAGAAGAACCTCAGGGTGAGAAGATGACTGGGGCTACTAACAGAGCAACCACTCCCTACGTCAAACCTACAAATACAATAAGCTGCACATAATCCTCTAAATCTGAGGAAATATGGCTCAGTTGAAATAGAACTGAGCTGTGCTGTTCAACATTTGGCCCTCTGTGGGAGCTTTTTCCCCTTGCCATAAAGTTTCTATGAAGATCACCTGTTTTTTACGTGTCTATGAAATAGAGTTGAGATGGTGAGGGAGAGATGGAAACAGTGTGAGAAATCAATCTGCACTGATGTGGGTTTTGCAAAAATCCACCCTCTGATCCTGTGAAATACAAAGCTGTGTTTTGTGTCAGGTACACAGGCAATGTGTGTATATGTGATTGTGATATATGTGGAAACCGACCATGGGACAGTTATAAAGATGAATTCTAATAATAACTGAGGAAAGTAAAGCATGGAAGAAGGCCTTTGAACCTATCCTTCATTCACAATTAATCTTGGTTGATTCAGGAGCATTTGAATTAAAGCATTAAGGATGTTGCTCTTTGCTTGTAGTTAAGCCTTAAAGAGTTTTGCAATAATAACCTTTTGAAGTATAATTTTAGAATATTGCTTGTATCCTTGAAACTATAGCTTTGGAATATATATAAAGGAAACATGCTTATCTCATGCCTTAATAAAGCAGCAAAAAGCAGCTTGAGAAAGGAAGATGAACATCAACTCAATGATTAATACTTTTAACCAAGGGAAGCTGGACATCACTGTTATGAGATTTATAGTCCTTGCAATTAAAACGTGGACCCACATCTGGGGAGCTGGACTTCACCAGATGGGATTCTCTTCCTTCTTTTGGAAACCAGACCACCACCACCTGGGATACTCCTTTTGGGATACATCCTGAGAAACACTAAATCACAACAGTGTATAGAATTTGTGACGTAAAAAATGGGAATAGAAACTGCTGAGGAGTAAAAATTGGGAACAGAAACTGCTGAGAAAGCTCATGAGCACCCCTATAAATACCTGTAAGCCTCAACTATGGGTGTGCAGTTGGGGGGAAGACTTCCCCCACTGTACCCAGTGTTGTATTGCTCATGCTTTACCATATTAATTAATAAATTGATTGCTGCTTGAATATTGGCCTAGTCAAGCTTCTTATTTATAACAATCCCCAGCTCTGTTGAGGAAGGTGCAGTCAGAGTCAAGTTTGCCCTTCTCCACAGTGATGCCCAAACTTGAAATCAGGGAAATTCAGAGAGAATTAATGGAGAAGGGGCCCCAAGCCAAGCTAGATGCAGAGCCTGGAGTGTTGTGTTGCAGCACACTGGTGCACTCACAGCTCCTCTCTGACTCCTGCTGCTCCCTGTCCCCTGAATATTCCAGGCCAGTTGCTGACTACTCAAGAAAGGATGTGTTAAAGGATGTAGCCAAGCACGATGACAGGGGATTTGTGGATGCTTTTACCTCCTGATCCCTTCCCATGGCCTCTGACAGCAAAGAGAACTCTCCTGCTGGAGCAGGAGCAAGGCCAGGTCTTTGTTACATTTTGACAGCACCACTCTGTCCTGCTCTTCAGGCACAAGCAGCTTGAAGGAATGAGTTAAAATAGGACCTGTGATGAGCCATAGTTTATCATGTTAGGAACTGAAATCAAACCATTCAAGTCAGGAGACAGAAAGGAAGCAAAACAGACCAGTGAACCTGGGTAAGATTAATATTCTGTTTCACATTCATTTCATCCTTCATGTAAAGAGCAGCTGAACAATACCTTGCAAACCTCTTAGGTTCAATTTTGCTGCCACACTTACCCACACAAGGTACAAAATGCTCTTGAAGAAACAGAACAGCCTTTCTGAGGCTCTTCCCTTCCCAGTATTTTGTTTACTAATCTAACAAGTGCAAAAGCTCAGGAGACCAACTTTCCTCCTGCCCACAAGCACTGTCTGTTGGCAATATCTTTGAGCACAGCAGGGGTTTAATAATCTTTCTTTTTCGAAATGACTTACAAGTGGATTTCACAAGAAATGAAAATGTTAGTGATATATTTGGATTGCCCTGCTGGCTGAGATCACGCTGAAATAAAAGCAGAGTCACAAGGGTCAATATTTCTGCTGCACAGAACTACTGACTTCCTGCCCAGAGCAGATGCTTGAGCTGCTGCTGCTGAGTTACTCCTGCCCCTCTGACCCCGAGGAATGGAGCTGAGAGCTGCATTTGGGTTACCACAACCCTGCTGGGATGTGCCCGCACCAGAGGCGTCTCAGAGGGCTCATGGAAGTCTGTTGGAGCATATTTGAGATACTGAAATAACTCCCTGGTTTTCCATAAAATGGGCACTAGAAAAGGCTGAAAGAGCTGTGGCAGGGCAGCCTGGAAAGAAGAAGGATCTGGGGAGACCATGAAAACAAAGCTGTGAGCAGGGTGAGACTTCAAATGCTCCCAATGCTCTCAAAGTATTTGAATCTGGTGGGTTTCTTCTTTCTAAATCAGTGGATAGTTCATGTGCATTTTAAATATGTTTTACCATAACCCAAACTCTGAAAATAATTCTGATTTTTTATTTTTGAAGTGACCAGAGCCTGTCTGCACCTGGAACTCAGACTTGTTACCTTCCCAAAAACCTTCTCTATTGCTTTATCTTCATGGACAAGAAAACTGCTAATTTGCTCACAAAGAATCTTTTGAGCATTGCATTGTGAGTTTTGCTATCAAAGAGACCACTGAATTTCCAGTGCAAGAACTCAATTTAGGAACACAAAAGCTGATTCAAATTCATTTTGCAGATATTTTATACATGTTTGTGTGCATTTGGATTGTAGCAGATTTATTGCTATGGATTTTCAGATAAAGAAGGAAGAAAGAAAAAAATATATAAAAACAAAATATTAGAAGTGTTTCAGTGAGAAATCAAACTAGGCCTCCTTTATTTATGTGAAAACATAAGATTAGGGCAATTCTGGTATAAATAAAGATATCAGATTTATTTTTGCAAGCAGCCATGGCTCCTCTCTCATGAGTGGCAGACACACAAATGATGTCAGTGTGTATGACTAACAACTAAAAATACAGCAGGTATTTTTGTACAGGCTACGTAATATCCTATGAATACAAGACCATTTTGTTTAGTTTACATTCCTTTGAACCTTGCCCATTCACAGATTTCTCTGAGCAGTTTCCTTGTATCACACACTGTGAACTATTGTCACTGATACACTTCTACCAGTTTTAGAAAGAAAAAAAAAAACCAACTCTACTTCATCTCCATCTGATGAAACATCTGATTTTTCATCAAGAGTTTAGGAATTCATCCCTCTCTGTGACCCTTCTAATTCTGCCAAGTTAAAAAAGCAAATCCATAAAAACATTTCCCAAGTAATCCCTTTCTCTAATATGTTGTTCTGGGTTTTTATCCCTGCAATAAATGCCTTGCTACATCTTTGCTGTGATTAGTCCCATGGGATGTACTCGTGATGAGCATCGCCCCAGGGTCAGCCTGAACACGGGGCACAATCTCTCTGCCAGTGCCAGGCCACGCTTGAACTCCCCAGAGCAACCCAAGGGCCAGGACTTGGGCATCAGTGTCCTGCACAGAGCAGTGCAGTCACCAAGCTGGCAGAGGAGAGGGGCCAAGACAAAGATTTTCCATCTCTCAGTGAGAATAAGATGTTTCCAAAGTGAAGGAAAAATTGAATTCCATGGGGTTTAATATTCTCCCATTTCCTCCAAGTACTGCACAGAGCAAGTTGCTAAACCCCAAACAGGCTGAGCCATGGTCTTGGTAAGTCTGTAAAAGACATAAAATACATACAGTACCAAGAATTCATGCTCAGGAAGAGGAAAAAATGCAGGATCTCCTTATAGTCAGCAGTTCTGGCACTCCCACAGCACTGAGGACTCTGAGTTCTACTGCCTGTGCTTTTGGAGGATGGAGAGGGAGCCCATCCTGCTCACATGGAGTAATTTTTTTAAACATCACAGAATCCTGGAATAGTTTAGGTTGGAAGGGGCCTTCAAGATCATCTTGTTCCAGCCTTCTCCCAGTGAAAGGGTAACCTTCCACTATCCCAGATTGCTCCAAGCTGTGTCCAACCTGGCCTTGGACACTTCCTGGAATGAGGCAGTCACAGCTTCTCTGGGCCACCTGTGCTAGGGCTTCACCCCCTCTCAGGGAAGAATTTCTTCTTCAAATCTAGTCTAAATCTACCATCTTTCAGTTCAAAGCCATTGCTCCTTGTCCTATCACTACACTTATTGTCTAGCAATAATTACATTTTGACTGAAACAGGGACGGGAATCCAGATTTAATTGGACCTGGGTTTTTGGCACAAAAAGTTTGAGCAGCTTCTTGGATACTGTTACACAACAGAGACCTCTTTAAAGCACCACTGTCTTTTCCCTGCACTCTTTGTTCTCTCCATGACCTTGCCGTGTTCATTCTGACATATTTTTTGCTGCAGCTGAGGAACCATTGACATGGTAACACGAAATAGGATTTGATCTTGTTCTGGAAGTTTTCCCTTTGATTAGCTCTGGGAGCCCGTCACACACTGTTCCAGCCCTGCCATGCAAAGAGCCTTAAATTACATTTCACAAGGTTTCATCCTTGGGAGTAACACTGACAATCCCTGTGTACACTTGTTCTTTCCCCAAACCCTCCCCAAAAGCAGGCTGACACCTATAGAAACCTCGCCAGACTTTGCTGCAGCAAAGTTCTCTAAAATGCTTTGAAACAAATGGACCTGCAAAAACACTGCCAGATTTCAATTCAATGTGCAAATCAGATTCTTGACGCTGAAAAAATAATCCCTGCAGGAATGATTTGATGTAGGATGGGCACATCCCCCTTTTAATGGCAGTAATAATTAATGAGTTACTTTCAATAAACTTACATTTTCCCCACAAAGAAAAAACCCCAGCCACAACTGCATTTTTTATTTCAGCATTTAGAGTGCCCTCCCAAAATCACTGCTCTCCATTTAGGCTACACCATTTTGTGAAAACATGAAAAGTGGACTAATTCCTTCCTGCAATGTTTTCCAGTGACTGTTACTGTAATTTAGAACCAAGGCCTCCTGAATTAATTTTTCAAAAACATTAAACATTTCGTTGAAATTTAAATCCTTTATTCTGGGATCATTTTTGCATAAAATAGCCTCAAAACCTAAGGTAAACCACCTGCCAGACAGGGAATGCCTCTAAAATATTCAGCATTCCAGGCAACCTGTTGCAGTGTTTCCTCTTTTGCGAGGAAACACAATTTCTGTCTTGTCCTTTCCCAGAGTTGTCTTATTCTGGTGAGAAGAATCTGTGTGGTTGTTATCCTGTCCTCTACATAAACAGAATATTCCTGCATCCTTAAATCCAAGAGGACAATTGAACATCTCTGTGTCCAACACCTGCCACGGAGCAGCCACTCATTCCTTGTCCACTGGCACCTGCCAGACCTCTGTGAACACTGAGTGGAGAAAGTTATTTAGTACTCTCCAAATTTCATCCTATGTGCACCATGAGATCATAATCACTGCTTCCTACCTGATCAGGGAACAACCTTGGGAACTGCAAAATTATCTTCTCAGCCCTTCAGACTCTAAGTTTAACCTTCTCCCTTCGTCCTTGCATTTAAAATTAACTTTGCATGTTTTACCTTTAAGTGTAGCACCCTTCAAATTTCTGTCTTACACCTTCTGAGGGCTGGAGTTAACAGAAATTATTAAATTCAAAAATGCTTCAGAATCAGTACATCCAAAAATAAAAATGCAAAAATACCTTCTAATGGCTCCCTTTTTTTTTTTTCCAGCTACTGTTTGCAGGCTCAAGGGAGGAGGTATTTGAAGTCTTCCTTTGTGAGATAAGTAGTTCCCTTTGCAAGAAAATTTGCAGCTGCTTAACACTTTTATTTAGGACACTGAATTTATTCCCTTTTGTTTGATTTCCATAATTGTTGTTTGATTTGTATGGGTCCAACACAAAGTCTCTTTTATTCTGTTTTACCTGGATGTACAAAACCATAGCCTCACACCTCACTCTGGGGAAGGTGAGTCCTGTACACCCTATCTCCCTTTTTTCAGCTGTATTTGGATGTATTGACTGCCTTCAAAGCAAAAACAAAGCTTGGCCTTAATTTAAACCTGATCTTAGCATGTAATTGCAGTAGTGAACAGAAATTTCACATGCGCCACCATGCTTCCTCCAAAATTGAATTTACAGGAGGTTCTCCCAACCCACTTATCCCAAGTCCCATCAGGGGACATTTTCTACTTAACCAATTAAATGTTCCTGGAGGAAAGGGCCTGAAGCAGAGCTGACCTTACCCCCATTCCCTTCCTGAGCTTTTTAGATAGCTGACAGGTTTACAACCCCTTAAAACCCTGGAGCAGCGCCTCTGGAATGGCTCCAGCAGCAAATTCCGTGCCCTGGGTAAGAGAAAATGGTGCTATTACTGCACAGAGTTGTGAGTTGTGGCAGCACTTTGAAGACAGTGAAAGTGGCAGCTAAATATGCATTGGTTACAAAAGAGAACCAGAAGCAAAATATCCTGCAAAGAAACAAATGCATAAAAGCACTTTCACCATACAGATTATTTCCACCCATGTAAAAGAGAACTTTTACATAAAATTCCTACCTAGCAGGAGAAAAGTTTTATTCCAAATGAATTAGGTGCTCACCTTTGACTCTATCTCCTTTGTGCAGGTGAATTTCCCCTTCCCCTTGAGGTTGATATGGCTTTACAACAATAAAAAGTCTCCCAGGGACAGCGCTGTAGAGCTTCCTTTTGGGACCCTGATAATCCAAGGCAGACAGAGTATCTTTGTTGGCACTGGGACTGTAAACGGCACTGGAAATTGAAATGAAAAATCATTACCGGCTTATTCAAAAGGGGAAAGTTAATCATTTACCATCACATTAGCAAGATTAAATTAAGGAGTGAATAACAAAAATGTCTCCCAGTAAGACATCTAACCCTGCAGAAAAAATACCAAACAGGAGCTTTTAAGGGTTGAAGTCTTTCACTATGAAACATGATCAGTATTCACCTGACCATAATGGCGTAGGACAGAAAACACACAACATTAAAGCTTTTAGTTTTTCCGCAAATTAAATTTGCACATTCCTAGGCCCTAATTAAATTCAAAATTTATATGCCCATCATACATTGCCAGCATGTCAATTTGTCAGAGGGACTTGAAAATGTCTGTATTTACAGTTCTTGGGAATGGATATCTTTGTAACACAGAGTGAACAAGTGAGATCACTGAATTATTAACTAAATGGACTGAATAATCAAGTTACTTCATCACTCCAAGGCCCAGGGTTAAATTTAGGTCTGCACAAAGCTTGTGGTTAACATTTTCCAAATGATTATTTCTTCTGGATGGCAATCACCAGCTCACTCAGTGACTCCAGAATGTGCCCAGGAGAGCCAGAGGTCACCACCAACTCACAGTCACGGTGTATAAAAAAGGAATTGTTGAAAGGTGGTGAACAATGCATAAGATCACTCTTAAACCTGTGGGAAAATGAGTGAACTGTCAAAAAGATATGAAAAGAGAAAGAGGCAAATACCAAAGAGGGTGGGAAACCTACAGGATAGATCATAACAAACTTGCAATACACTAGCAGTCAACTTCAAAAAAACCCCAAAGCATAAAACCTTGCAGTCTTAACCAAAGTCTAGAAAAGGAAAATATTCATGAGAACGAGTAATTATTAATAGAGTTTGATAGGGAAAAGTTAGGCTGCCAAAGGAAGAAGGGTGATTTAGTGCTGTTTTGGCATTGTAACACTCTGCTTGCCTTCATGTAAGAAGGTATCTCAAACTGCTTTAAGCAAAATGAAATACAAGGGCTGGGGTCTGCTGAGTTTTCACCTTTTTTTTTTTTTAACCAGTCTCCTACCAAAATGGGAGCCAGTAAGTCAATAGGTGCAGAAGGCTGATACAAACCCACACCTATTGGATCTTTCCTATCAGGAACACTCCTGTTTTCCTGCAGTAACCACTCCACCACTTGGAATTGCATGCCCCTTTCACCTTGTTTTGTTCTGTTACTGTGAAGGGATGCTGCTAATGGTAAGCCCCACTCAGGAGTTTAGAAGTGAGCTCTGCTTGCATGTCTATGATGGAGTTTGCACCAGAAACCTCAGCCAACTCTCACAGTTGTTTAAAGAAAGCCTGGAAAAGATGACATTCAGATTTCAGTTCTTTTGCTCTGTTCCTTTTTCCTTATAAGTGGAGGAACAGTCATCACCATAAAAAAAAACCACCCAGATCTATAAACTATAGCTACACATCTGATTTCCACTTGTATCAAGCTGTGTTTCTGCCTTGTCTGGTGGCAGCTATTCCCAGCGTTATCTCCCAGCATCTACTTTAACTGTGAGCATAGAAGATACATTCATTTTCTCCCTCACTGAAAGAGAAAAGGGAAATGGCACATTAAACCCACACAAGGAATGCAGAACTTCTTAGGCAACAGGCTCACTAATGGAAATCAGGGCTGCAACGTGGGGTGCAGGACTTTTTAAAAAGAGATCTTTCCTCTCCCTTGCTTGTCCCCAGCGTGGGCTCCAAGCCCAGCAAGTGCCATGCCAGGAAGGAGCAGGAGGAGGATGCAGAGATTTCAAGAGAGGTGTAGACATGTTTCCCTCTCAGCCAGAAGAAGGTGGCCATCCTTGGCAGCTCAGCCCTTACTGAGGCTGTGTTGGCAGCTCATTCACTGATTTCTGTGGGGTAAGTTCCACACAAAGGCTGTCCCTTTCCTTTCATTCCCAGCTTCCCCCCTCCCGACCACTTTGCTGTGAAGAGCAACAGCCTTGTGAGAATCAAGAACAATTTGGTTTGAAAGGGACCTTTAAGACCATCCAGCGCCACCCCCTGCCATTGGCAGGGACATCTTCCACTGGCCCAGGTTATTCCAGCCTGGCCTTGGACATTTCCAGGGATGGGGCAGCCACAGCTTTCCTGGAAAGTCTGTTCCAGTGACTCACCACCCTCTCAGGAAAGAATTTCTTCCTAATACCCAATCTCAATCTCTCCTCTTTCAGTTTGAGAAGACAGAACACCTGAGCCACACGGGCTGCAAAGGTCACATGAACCTCTTCCAGCATGGCTTTCCAGCACCTCCCCAGAGCACAAATCCCACAGACCCCATTAACCCTTTGTCACAGCCTGACCTTCTCCATCACTGTGCCCCTTCTGGCTGCTTCTGCTCTACAACCCAACCTCCTGCTCTGTCAAAAAGGGCTTTTCCATCCCAGGGGAGCAACAGCTTCTTGGTGACTGTTATTATTTGCAAATAATAAGCAGAGACAGCAACAGTTCCCACATTTAGCTAACAGTAAGTAGGTGGTCATGCAGTTAAACAAAATCTGTGAGGAAAGTGTCATATAAGGTGCCATTTCTGACTGCAAAATGGGCCTGTGGCAAGAAAAGGCATTATTTGCAAGAAAAAATTATATTTATAAATCCTTTCAGTTGTCTTTAAATTTAGAGAGCCTCCAGCTCTCTTCTCAGTACTTGTACGTACTCTGAACTTCTCTGAAACAAGTTTTGGTGGCACAGAGGGAACTCTGCAGCTGGGTAGCAGCTTCAGCAGCTGTGCTGCTGATGCACTAAGAGAAAGACCAAATTTTATATCCACAAACTCTCAGGCATTGGTTCCCATTGTCACCTGAGCTACTTTTCAGAAAGGGAAGAGGAAAGCGTTTGAACAGAGTCAAAGCAAGTAAATGTTTGCTTAATCAGAAAAATTTCTAATTATTACCCCCAGTCCTTTGATTGTTTATACTTCTAGAATTTGAAGCGTGTTATCCCAGGAACATTGATGAAAATGCACTTTTTATCCCATTCAGCTAAAATAATCACTGACTCTAAGGTAGAACCTCCCTCTCTGGGGGCATCAGCAGAATACAGAGGAATAGAACAACACTCATTCTCTGAACAAATTATACACAAATGAACTTTTGCCATTATTCTAACATACAACAAAGCAAGATGAGCTTGCTTTGCTGCATGAAACCACTGGTATATGGAATCTGCATCCCCTTCCTTCCCTTTAATTTCACTCTTTCTTACATGCCAGACAACTCTGTCTCACAATCCACCAGATCCCCCATCCTGCAGTATTGTTTCCATCACAAACAGTGCCTGGCAGTTTGGCCAGGGAGAGCAGAGGAACAGGCAAGGCAATAGAGGCAGTGCCAGCTACATAACATTTTGTTTTACTGACTTGAAAACTCCACCGAACATCCCTTACATCTACAAACAGCAAAGAGAAACCAACAGCTGCATTTCTTGACAATTTTGAGTTCCTTTTCTAGTCTGAACAGCAGAGATAGATAGATAGATAGATAGATAGATAGATAGATAGATAGATAGATAGATAGATAGATATACTTATTACAAAACAGACAAAGCCTGATTTTCAAATGAGGAGTGAGTCACATGTGCTTGGCCAAAATGTGTGAGCTCTGGTTCTCTCCAGCAGCACTCAGCTCTGATGCCTCCCAGCCTTTTTGCAGCACTTTAACTCCTTGTCCTGGTGCATCTCCATCTCTTTCCCATTTGACAGGAGTTCCTGAGTCCAGGGCAGTGCCTTCTCAAAGCTGCAGCCCCCATAAGTGATCAAAACTTAGCCCCAGCCCTCCACTTTTTACATGGCTTACAAAACCTACATGACTCTAATTAGTCAGGATTTGCTCTCCAGTGGGACAGAGCTGCAGGATATTTGCCCAGAATGCCTGCTAGATCACACTACTCCCTCTATTTCACTCTTTGGTTCAGCACACACCTACAGAACAGAGAACCTAAACAGCCTCTGCTCCATCACCCTTGAGCAGCTCCAACACAGGTTCCAGGCATGACCAACAGTTCTGGGAAGGGACCAGGTATCCCAGAAACAGTTTGCTTCACTGTTATACACAATCCTGATTTCAACTGTGGGAAGATGTGCAGAGCCAGCATCTTGAGCTGGAGGTGCAAACTGTGTTAAGTCACTGCTGAACTTGAAAGTCTGCCTGGCTGCTGGAGCTCCGTGAGGAAACAGCCAGCTTTGGGGCTTCCAATTAAAATATTTACACTTGGGCATGGTCCACTGTGCTGAGAATGAATAACTATACATTCTGGAGAGTGCAAATAACATAAAGGAATGTGGCAGGCTAGCATGGTGCCTATAGGGTACCTCGTGCAGTGAAACAGCCAAAGCTCACCTGATGTGCCTGTGCTGCTGCCTCTTGGCATCCTCTCCCAGCCTGTTGAGGGATGGCGAGCGGCTCCGGGAGGACGGAGTGTAACTCCCCACAGTTTTTACAGTTCCATTGGGATTATTCTGCATCTGTTGGAGCAGGTGAGGGGAAAGGCTGCGGTGTGAAGAGGCAGAGGAGGAGGCTGACCACTCAGGGAGGTTGTTGATGTTCAGGTTGTTGTCGCTGTTGGAGCGCAGCAGGATCCGGGGGGCTGCCAAGGTGCTGGGAGGCCTCCTCCTCCTGTTGGAGTAGGTGGGAGCCTCCCTAAAGGGCACTGTGCAAAGAGAGACACGGAGGGTGATCTCAGATGGTTTCACATTTGTGTGTGTTTACCACCACATGCAACATATGGCATTGTTTCTTCTGCAGAGACAGAAACTCCACCTTGCCAGCAGAGCTGATCAAATTATCTTCAGAACATCATTAAACCAAAAACAACAGAGCAACATGAACCTGTTTGCTGGCTTGAATACGTGGTGAGGCAACATCAGTGCCCCTAGCCTGCTGAATGCTCTGAACTGTGCTCTAGGAAATGGGAAACACCTCATTATTGCCAAGTTTGAGGCTCAGAAAGTTCATTTTCCTGCTTCATTTTTCCATTCAGTCAGAAATGCACAGAACGGGGCTGCCCAGCAGAATTCCTGATGCATGGACTTGCAGCTTCCATCCCCCAGCTGGTACCCAAATTGGTCCAGACCTAAGTTCAAGTTCAGGCCTAACCTGAAATCTGTGAACAGTCACCTTATCCCCATCTTTGCAGGTTAAAAATCGAGGACACAGCCTGCTGTCCTGGCAGAACTCTATTACACTGCTGCAATCCCCAGGCATTCCCCTCTTTCTAATCCTGGCATCCCTACCACATCCATTACTATGGTATATAGAGCATATTACCCCAGGGTAATACACTGGCTCCGTCACGTGCCACGTCCCAGGGGGAACACCAGGATATCCAAAGGCTCCAAGAAACTCCTTAATGGAAGAGCCACAACACAAAACAAAGCAAAGGCAACACAAATCCCACCCAGAGCAGAGGGTCCAGCCCTCCACATGTGCTCCTGGTTCACACAAGCATTCACACCATTTTCCACATCTCCTTTTCCCACTCCAGTGGGTCACTTTGTCCCAAGTGCAACTTAGAAGGCAAATTCCCTCATAAAAAAGCACCCAGTTATCAGCAGATGTGATAGAATTTCCTGCCCTGTCATAAAGGAATTGACCCCAAAACCTCATGCTGGCCTTGATCCCCATTATTGCAACTGCCCTCATTAATTTCTCTCGGTGGAGCTCATGGAGTCACAGGAGCTGAGCCAAAGTGCACAGATTTACATCCAAAAAGTCACAGTGGCATAAGTAACAAAATGCAGCCAGGCACTATCCTGAGGGCTTCACTGAGCTGTTGTAATTCTCAAAGAAAAAAATCATATGTAAATTGGGAAAGAAGACCCACAAAATATCATCCTTCATGTCTAAAGTGCCAGTAAGTGCCATTTATAAAGAGCCAGAAATGTCTACTCATTCAATACCCTTCAAAACCACACAAAAAACCAGAATAAGAATGTCTGTCATACTGTGCAAGTAAATAAATTCACATAAATATGAATATAGATAGGAATCAATCTGTCCTGCCTTGAAATAGAGCCTTTAATTGAGAGAACAAAGCAAAATTTAAGGTTTCAGTGCAAAACTGAGAGCATATTTATAGCATAAAATAGAGATGGAACTGCGAGTAAAAGAATGGTTTGTATCATTTTCACCAGAGTCAGTTTATGATTACAGTTTATCAATTACAATTCTGAATATTTTACAATAACATCCTTTGTATTTCCAGTGAGCTGAAACTTCCTCTAGTAAACAACTCGACAACATCTGAACAACCAAACACGGGAACAGCGTGCACAGAAAGGGCTTCAGTTCATTCCCAGGCTTCCTTTGAAATAATGGAAATAGCCTTTAAAAGCTTTAAATGGGAGACAGCACACAAGTCCAATGCTTATGCTAGAAACTAGAAGAAACTCTGGATAATTTTTCCTGACATTTCAAGTTTTTTCTCATTCCATATTTCTTTAAGGTTTCAAAGCAGCCGAGGGTGTCATGAGAGCACCTTGGTGCTTCAGGTGTCACAGTGAAAGCTCCAGTTAGTGCTAACTTCCAGCAAACTCACAGCATTTATCTCCAAAACTGGCACATACAGACCCTTAGGTCAATGTGTGGGGCAGAGATGCAACATTTCTACATTCCTTTATTTTTGACATTTGGAATACAGCTCCAGAAAGCACTTCATTGAAGATGGGGATCTTTCCCAGGTACAACAAAGCAGAATTCAGTCAAGGAGAAAACACACAGAGTACCGGGGATGTTTGGCACACTCAGGTTTGCTACCAAAAGCTCCAATGCTGTTCCCCCAGGTCACCAAAGTTTGCCTTGGATTCAGTAAAAATTGGGTCTGACCTTTAGATTTCAATTTCTCATTAAGCTGAAAGCAGCCTGCCCAGCCCTTCCAGGCACAGGCTGAGAAAACAAAAGCCTGCCAGCGTTTTGGGGATGTTTACTGGGGCTCTGGAGAGGCTGGTGGGAAGGGGAGGGAGGACAAGGACAGGGTGCCAGGGCACGGTGACAGCACGGACACAGAGCTGCAGGGCACATCTGTACTGACAGATTGGAGAAACCACCCTCCAGGCACCAGAGGAAAGGAAACCTTCTTCCCTTACACACCTCAGGAGCATTTTACAATCCCATTTAAGAGTTTAGCTTTTGTTTTGCTATTAATGTTCTATTCTGGAGGAGAGAACTACGAGCAAAATTAGCCTTTACTACAGGAAATAAACAGGGAAGGGGACAACTAATTACATCAATTGATGCGTGTCTAACACAAATCTTTTATAGAAAGAGTTAAAAATAAGCATTTCTGTGCCTGAAGTGATTAATATTCCACCCAACTGTTTCTTTTCCCCAGCAATCTGCAAACTGTAAGTGGGTGGGTATTTTTTTAGCTGCTTCTTATCAGCATTATTTATATTATTTTCACAATTAAAAAACAGAACTACAACAAAAAATGATGAAATGCAAATGTCCACGCTTTAGTCCCTGTTGGACTCTGCTTTCCCCTAATATTTCACCACGTTTCAGAACTGCAAGAATAACTGTGGCAAAACTTGTTTGGGAAAAACACTTAATATAAAATGACATGAAAATGCCTGAACCAATTCCATGCCCCAAAAGTTTAAATTTATCATCCCTAAAAGCATACTTGAAAGTACCACATAATCCTTCCTCCAGCTCTCTGAATTCTATTCCTGGCACTTCATACATCTGAAGGTGCAATTCAGCACCATTCACTGACAAAATTCACCTAGGAAAATCCTTCCATGTCTCCAAATGCATTTCTTAGGGAACAAAAACATTTTTATAACTACTTGATTCTTCAGAGAAAATCCTAAAAGGAATAAAGTCACATCCAGCTTTAATAACCACTTGCCTAAACGGACTAACATCAAATAATTTTGAGAAAGAAATCGCAGGAATTGATTAATTATAGAGTCACTAAGCTCATCATATTAAATGTACACAAGAAAACACCAGTCTGAAACATCAAAGTGTTCTGCTTTCATTGCTTACCTTCTTTCTTTGTGAAGGCATTTAACAAAGACTTCATTTTCCCTTTTTACTTTAGCAGCAATCCCCTCATTATATAACCTTTGCAGGCAAGAAAGAGGCAAAAAAAGATTTAAAAAAATAAAAAATAATAATATTTAAAAAAAAAAACACCAACAATCAAGCTACCCAATTTCTATGTGTTCAGGCTGGCTGCACCCTGACATAAGCAGCAGGTTTCTGGGCACTGTGGAATTGCGAGCATAGCTGGGCATGCAGTACCCAGCGTTCTGGTGACAAAGCCCACCCCACATTCTGTCTGTCAGCTGGGAGCCAACTGTGCACAGACTGGAGCTGCTCAAAAAAAAAAAAAAAAGGAAGAAGGGAAAAAAAAAAAAAAAAAAGAGCTCCCGCTCTCTCTC
>NW_005054402.1:617080-626260 GCF_000277835.1 Geospiza fortis | reverse complement strand
GGAAACCCGGCCGGGGCTGGGAGCTGCCGGGGACCTGCGTTTCGCTCTCAACTTGCACAGCTGCCTCTC
The DNA here is from genome assembly GCF_000277835.1 of Geospiza fortis. Classification (NCBI taxonomy): domain Eukaryota; kingdom Metazoa; phylum Chordata; class Aves; order Passeriformes; family Thraupidae; genus Geospiza; species Geospiza fortis. Next base: position 626,191 of record NW_005054402.1, on the reverse strand, counting down.
GGTGCTCCGAGCATCCCACTGTTTATTCGCTTGTTGCTATTTAAGTGCTTGTTGCTGTTTACTCACTTTTTGCTATTTATTTCCTTTTCCCTATCTGTTTCCTTTTCACTATTTCTTTTTCCCCATCGATTTCCCCTTCTGCTCTTCACTTTTTGCTATTTATTCCCTTTCCCCTATTTATTTATTTATTTATTTCTTCCAAAGGACCAGTCTGAGGAGAAGCACCAATCGCCCCAAGCTTCACACAATGACCACGTTAAGGATGGAGCCAGACCTGCCACTACACAGAATCTCTCACCTATATTCCTGTATTCCAGTTTGAAACAGAGGGGATGATACAAGCACAATTATTCTCCCCTCCCCTTCCATCGCGCTGGAATAAAAGAGAATTTCTTTTTGGACAGAGTAAGAATACCAAAAAAAAAAACCCCGACCAAGCTCGTTTGGTAACTTTGATGCAGATGCCAGGAAATACAAGATATAACCAGAGAAGTTTGGAAAGTCCTAATTCTGAATGAAAAAGAAACCCAGGGATAACTATGCAGTGCAAACATGCTTCCAGAGGAAGAGCAGATAACTGAAACAGGCATATAGGAAGGAGGGGGAGGTGCTAAAAATCACAAAAATTTTAAGCAGATCTACTTAAATCTATGATGCAAAGATTCCAAAGGATAGGAAATTCATGGTCTAATAAAAAAGAGCAACTTACATTAAAAAATTGCCTTCTAGTAATATAAACTATATAACAGGCAATAAATATTTATTCCATTTCAGACTTCTTCACTGATCACTAATGCATCTATTTGGAAAATCAAGGGGTTTCTTACTGAGAAAACTGCTTCAAGAAAGACAGAAAATAAATTACCTAAATGGATTTAATATCTGTGTGCATAGTGATCTCACAGTTAACATAGAACTGAAGAGAATTAGTAAGCGTAAATAAATTGAACAGTTTAAACTTAATTTAACATCACAGTGATTAATTTACAAAGAGAAGAATATTTCCCTAATATAATTTTACATTTGGTTCAATTTATTTTTGAAAACAACTATCCTTAGCAGGTGGAACTTTTACCAGAGGAAGTGGACACAGCACATGTGCAGGATTAAACATCTTTATTTGACAGGAAAAAACCTTCTTCTTGACTTCTGATAGATGCAAGGCTTCCTAAAGAAAAACTTTGAACTTTAATTCATTAACTTATAAATATGTGCATTAATTAGCTCCACTGAAGAATCAATGTAATTTCCAGAACAAGAACTGCTCCACCAGGGCTGTGCCACTAATTTGAATTATAACCCTGTGTGGGTTCCATTTTCTAATATCTTCATCCAATCCCCTGATTATATTTGGAGCTGCAAAACACAAAGGAACTAGAAGTGTTAATGGAACCCTTAAACTGCTTTTTCCTTTCTCTGGGCGTCAGTGGTGGAAAGCAGTGACAGCCCAGGCCCCCAAGGACAGGAATTAGGCCAGGGAAGGGTTAACTGAATCCTGCTCATTCCTGTCTGTTCATATACAGTAAAATAAAAACAGACAGGCAACTGTAGTCAATCAAAATCAATCCCAGGGGGGATTTTTATTAGATTCTCGCCAGAGCTGTAACATTTCTTCATCTGGAGGTTTCTAATCAGCGTTATAAAAACATCCAAAATATGAAAGTCACTTGAAATTATTAAGTTTTGTGGAAATGGTGGGAACTCTTTCAGACCTACACCATCAGAGAGATCACCTGATGAGTGATCACTTTATTCCATTTAGCTGTCTGTCTTTCCCCCAACGTGGGAAATGTAATTTCTTCCTACATGGCAGAGCCTCCTGCAATAACCACTATTGTACAATGGGAAAATGTGACAATCAAGGAAGTCAGTGAACACTTGCAGCTGCAGTTTTTGAGCTTCTCTCATTTTCACTAATAGCTTATTAGAATTTGTTTATTTTAACAGAAGTCCCAAATTCTGCGCTGCTGGCAAATTAAAAAAGAAAATATTCCAGCAGCTTCCACTCCTTCCTGAAAGATTTTCTGCCTCACAACTGTAGCCTCAGTATTATCACCTCAGGACAAAAACTTAATAATTTGACTGTGCCTATACCCAAGCATAATATAACCCAGATGCCATTAGCATCCTTAATCTAAAAATCATGAGGAACCTTCCAAATAGAGGTGAGGTAAACCCTCATTTCCCTGCTCCTTTGGTAGGTGCTCAGAAAAACGTGTGGGAGCTCTGCATGGCCACGTTTCTGAGAGAAAAAAGCCACCTTAAACAGAAACTAAACATGGGTTCTCAGGTTAATTTTGATGAACCTTTCTTGTGCATTTCTAACACCAGTTTTTATGGGTGTTTAAATCCATAACCCCCATTAGAAATCTATGGAAAATCAGCGCCTTACATAGTCCTGAGGATCTATTTTTAGGTACTTAGATGCCCAATGTCTTATTTAATCATCTCTCCAACACACCTTGAGGGTCCAAGGCTTCTTAGATAAGGGCCAACCACAGCTATGGTTGCCATGATTTATTCTTTCCTGATTTTGTCCATTTTGGAGCTCCTGTCAGAAAAATCCCTCTAGCTGGTACATACATATAGGTTCTTGTTAAAAATTCAGTCCTTAGCATATAGAAATGCATTTCTCTGCACCATAAAAAAGGCTCCCGTATGCTAAGCCACCAAATGGAGAGTTAGACAAGAAAAGAGAGATTCAAATATAGACTGCAAAGAACATAAAGGCTCTTGGGAAAAAAAAAAAAAACACCCAACCTAGGCTGCTACAGTGCTTCTAGATGACTGACTTATTTCAGAAAGCCACAAGGTGGTCATGAACCCAGGCAGGGGCGACGGATTCAGAAGGACTCCACCTCAGAGCAACAACTGAACTGATTTTATAAAGTGAAGGGTTTGGGTTTTTTTTAAATTTTTTCTGAATAAAAAATATCTATGGTGTTTGCTCAGGGAGCTGCAGTTAAAGCAGCTCAGAGAGAGAAGCATCTGAGCCCACTGAAATGCTGCTGGGAGAGCCCAGCCTGGGCTGACCTGCTGTTATATCTCTGTCAGCAGCATCTTAGCACCCAGCTACCCCTGGTATCAACCGGCTCTTGGCAGTAGCCTTGGGGCACTCAGCCTGAGCTCAGGGGTGGAACAGGGGCAGGAGACTGTGAGTAGGAAAGGACAGCAGAGGGATGGCTCAGGAACAGATGGCAGGAGTTATCAATTAGAAAAAAAGCAAAAAATAGCAGTGGGAGTTGCACAGCCATGTGCCAGACACCCCTTCCGTCACCCGGCACCGCCGTTCCAGGCTGTGCTCGCTGTGACAAGGGCCAAGGAACACAGAACCTGCCCAGAACTTCCTGGAAAACCAACAACAAGGACTTGGAAAGGCTCTGGGCTCAGGCACAGCTCTGGAAATGGCTTAATCAGAGGCAATTTCTCGTGTGGTGGAGAGATCTAGCCACAGAATTCTGCAGAAAACACTTTAGTGATTTTAATAACAAAGCATAGGAGGTGTATGTGTTTGATGGCAATTCCCAAAGGAATTTAAAAGTTGATGAATCCACAGTTCCCACACATCAATTACATTAAAATCACAGAAAGTGAAAATCAATCCTTTTTTTATTTTTTTTCGCCATATTCACATGATTATAAATTAGCCCTCACCAAGATTACAGCAGCAATGCAAGGAAAGCATTCAAAGAGCTGCATGTGCCTGAGAAGGGAGACCAATTCACCTCAGGGCTTGACTTGCTCACACATCAAGGAGAGACAGAAGATCTTCATGTTAGATTACATTCAAAAATTGCTAAGTATTGCTTCAAAACTTGCTACTTGTCACAGCAAATGTCTGACATCTCTCTGAGAGGTTGGAAGGTACTAAGTGGAGAAATTATGATCCAGAAAAGTTTGAGTAAGATTCAAAAAGAAAAATTACCAGGCTCAATGTGGCAATACTTGCAAATATCTGAAGATCTGCCTGCAGCAATACAGATACATAGATCAGAATTTACCTGAGAACAGAGATAAAACCTCTGTCCCCAAGGATGAGAGATGGCTTTGTGTGAGGAATCTGGGTCAGGGGTGCAGAGAGAAGTAAACAATAGAAGGTTAAAAGGTGGGGAAATGAAACCCTCCAATTCTCTGGGAAAGGCTGGAATTGGGGAGGAAACAATGGCCAATAACGAGGGAAAAGTCTTGCAAGTAGCAGCTTGAAGAGAGAGAGAAAAGCAAAAGCAGTGACAGAAAGCTCTGATAGCTGAAGGGGAATTTAAAAACATGATTGAAATCTGTCAGTAATGTGGAAGCAAGCAGCCAATCTGAATAAAATATGGCTGGCTGGCTTTCATTCGAACAGGTATATTGCTATAAAAGAAGCAACTTATCCAAATAAAGCCATGTATTTTCTGTAGTTCTGGAGAACATTCTCCCTGGAATGGGAAGACCAGCTCTGACAAGGCTCTCTCAAGGTTTTATACTCCCAGAGCACTTACAGCCCCTCATTTCTATTATTCCTGTTTGGGTTGAAAGTAACATCCACTCTTACTCAGAATAATACAAATAACTACTATAAATATTGGTGCACCCTGATAACAAAGAGTTTTCTCTTCTGGCCATGAAGACAAGGAAAAACTGAATCTTTTAAAAAGTAAATGGTTTTTGTGAACTCTTTCAGAAAAAGGCAATAGGTGATTTGCAGTCAATAAAACACAAAACTACTTGTCGTAATTGATTTCTTTAAATATGAACTGGGCTTATTTCAAGGTGTGTTTTCATCAGCAAGTAGAACTCCTCCAGAGTGGTTCATCTTTACACAGCAGCAAACTCTGAGTAACCAGCTCCTTACAAGTGTCCTTGAAGCAAGAGATGAACAACTTGCAGAGTATTTGGACAGAAGGATCCATTTAGCTCAGACAATCAACTTGAACTGAAAGCAGTCAATTGTGAACCCCTGAAGCTGCATTCTTTTACTTCCAACAAGAAGAGAGAAAATAGGAATCAAATATAATTACATCCCACTACAAATTCTTCTGATCTCTAAACAAGCTGGTGAAAGGATGGTGCAATTTTCCCCACTAAAAACACACTGGGAAATCTTGTCCTGATGCAGCATCACTCAGAAGGACTGAAGTACACAACAAATTAATTTCATTCCTGGCATTATGTATACATTGAGTTGGGAAAAAATATCACTTAACATCAGGGGGCTGTGCATATCCCAACCCAAGTAGTTTATGCTGGGGAAAAAAAAATAACCAAAGCCTTGTCATTCAGAGAGAGTTTCATGGCTGGTGGCTCCTGTAACAAAGACTCTTCCCCTAAATGTGACACTCATGAGCCTCAGATGCAGCATCTGAATTTGTGGCTGCAGCCCAATATCACAGAGGAGAACAAGGACAAATGCAACTACACAAGATGCTCAGCAAATCATCTGCACCAATATTGGGTTGCACCACGCATCCCTGTCCTGGTGTTGTACAGAAAACAATTCTAATTTTACCTTGGTGTAACTTTCCTCCTACCAGAAGCTCTGCATGAATTCCTTAAATCATTATGTTGTTCCAGGCTTTATTCAGTGATTTGATTTCACTGCTTTAATCTAAGTGTGAACCTCTTTAGTAAATAGTGGGACAAAGCATCTGTGCTTCCAAAAGTGTTGGTGGATCATGTCAGTTTTATTTAGAATAACACCATTTTCATAACTGAAAAGTGTATATTGCTCTCAATGGTGGGGGGGGGCGGGGGGGGGGAGATTGGACTCTTGGAGAAGTTTCAAAATATATAACTGGTCAGATGTTAAAGTTCATGCATGAGTATGAGTGTGCCAAGGCAGGTAGGATAAGAAAACAGCAAAGAAAGAAATTCATAATATTTTCTTTTAGCTCCAGCTCCTCCTTCTTCTCCAGCTCTTAAATCCTGGTGTGCTTCACTGCCATTTTTCAATCTCATTTCCCCTTCTTCTCATTGCTACAGTTGCCTTTCACTGCTTCCCTCACCAATTCCCTAAGGATAATCTTCCTGCCACCCAGATCCAACAGGAAATAAATGGTATGTAAGAGTAGGCCAGGAGAGAGAATTTCTAGAAGATAGCACATCATAGCAAAGTTACATAAAGTTGGCAACCAAGACAAAAGGATGGGAATAAAAGAGGAACTGGACACAAGAAAACAGCATCTAGAAGAGGAAGATTCATGGGAGGTTGCAATATTTAAATGCATTAACAACGGTGGAAATAAGCCAAAGTTTAATTGTAAAGAGAGGAGGGAACAATCAAGCAGTAAACACAACATTACTGTAAAATTTTACTGGCTTATTGCACTTTGGGGGGAATCCTTTCATGGAGTAAAGAATACAGCATTTTACTGAGGAGACAGAGCTGGGCTTGAGCTGTCAGCAAAAGAACTGAAACTCTGGGAGCTTTTCCCTCTGCTGGCTGGCTTCCCACAGGTACTGCCACTTTATGATGTATTTAATGACAAAAACCTGCATTGCCACTTTCATTCTCATTTTACAGCAGAGCCCATTTTTATCCTGGCAGAAGCATTGGTAAGCCAGAAACTAAGCACCAAGAGAACTGAATTATTGACTCTGCAGCCTCCTTGAAGCCCAGGAATCTGCAAGAAGTGAGAAGAGAATTTATGGAGAGAATCCTGGTGGAGGTTGTGGGTGTAGAAAGCAAAAAGCATTTCTGTGATTGTAGATTCTCAAATGTGGAGCTAGTGAGACCTGTCATTATGGCACCCCACATTATCCTCAGCACAGTTATTCCCCTCTTACCTAAGTGACTTTCAAGAATTCTTCCTCTGCTCTTATTCTCATCATCTCAATTCCAAAATGGACCTAAGAACCAAGTAATTCACACTGACACTTCTGAGAAAGGCACATTTGGGTTACCCGAGCAGAGAGTCTCCCACCGCAAACTTCCAGTTGTCTTTTCTGCTAAAGATGGGAGATACACAACCATTCACCCCCTAGAATATCTTCTCTCCTAAATAGGGGATTGCAAGCTCTATCCAAAGTCATGTTCTTAAGCAGGATCTTTAAAAGATAAAACCCAATAATTTAAGCTGATAATTGTCTCGCTATCCTTAGCTCCATTTAGACATTTGGTGTTAAATAGAAACTAAAACATTGCTGACTTATTAATTAAAATAACAGTATTTTAAATTGTATTAGTAGCCTACATTTCTTCATCTCAAAAATAACTGCTAATGAATCATGCTGGTACAACTAAGAAAGGATAAAAAAAGCCTGCATCCGCTGAAGCAGGGGGTTATCTCTGTACAAATATGTAGGTGTTTGCAGCATTTATAATGTTCTCAGTCCTGAATCCCATTGAGAAAGGAAAGCTTGCTCACTGAAGGGGTTTTGAGGTGGATTAATGATTTAAGTGATGTCACAATACTCTCCCTACTTCTGCTTCAAGACATCATCACATGTGTTTTACAATATTTGAAAATGTTGAGGAAAGACTTCTTTTCCCATCCTGTTTCTTGATGCTTCCAGCAGATTAAGTTTTGCACTGACAGCAGGGTTTAGATTTTATGTAACAAGAACACAAAAAAAGGACTGTTGTTAAATAGGCTAGTAAGTCAGAGCAGGTAAATAAGATTAGTTGAAAGAATAAAGAAGGTGCAGACTTTAAACCCACCATCAAAAAGTAATTTTATGTATAAACTATTTCAGAAGCAGTGTCATCTATTCTTACATTCCTGGCATAAATCTGATGTTCATTAATTCAGTGGAAAATGCATGGCTGACATCCAAGACATTACTATGAAAAGAGAAGAGTTCTGGATATTATTTGGCAGTGCCACCCCCGGACATCACGACTACTACAATGAAATTTGACTTCCGTGTTCAAGTTTCAAAATAACTCTGTTTTCTTCCGGACAAGAGTGATGCAAATAGTGCTAATGCACATCCCTTAAAAAGAATGGGATCAGAGAAAGGAGCGGAATTGTATGAATAGGGGAACAGCACTGTGTTGTTCTCTACTAAGTCATGGCATCCCAGATGCAGATTCTTGACGGTTCTGAGTAGCTGCAGAATGTGTGTCTGGGAGAGGAATCACTCTCACTCTGGAGTCACCTGTACACTAGTGACACGTGTGTGACTATTCCACGTGTCCAGCAGCACTTCCACTGGAGGAAGGATCATTTGGCATCAGCCACCTAGGATCCAGTCTGTGGCCATCTACAGAAGTACACCTCATTTAAGATGATGACTGCACTCACAAACTCAAGGGCACAATTCAGGCATTAAATGTTTCAGGAACAAAACCACACATCTTTTTAAACAAAAATAAGTGCATGAAGAATACACTGTGTATCCAGAGAAAAAAGTGGATAGGACAGAAAACATAAAACAGGATGACGTCAAATATGCACTTCAGATATTACATTAGGAAGCTTCAGCTGAGAATTCAAATCCGTGCAATATTTTTTGTTTGCTAGACACCTAAACCAAAGCCAATACCCAGCCCTCAGCTCCACCAGTGGACACCAGAGGGTTTCTCTAGGAACAATCCTGCAGGCATTCCCAGCAGCTCTGGCTTCTGAGGAACCACTGCTACAAACAAGAGAGGTGACCACAGTATCCAGGACACCTCTGTTACAGCAGGGGACAGAAACACAGTCAGAGATTATTCTCATTCCCTGTGTCAAGTTCCCAGTGGGGGTCAGGAAAAGCCTAAAGTCATTCTCTCAGCTGGGTGATGACAGGTGGAGGGTGGTAAAACAGAATATATAAAAATTTAAAAGCTGAGGAAAACTTCTATAGAATCCCCTCAATAAATTTTCCATGGAGTTTTAACGTATCTTTCCTGGCCAAGAATTTGGCAAGAAATTTAGAGATGACTCACCCTAAGACCCCCCTGGCTAGGACCATGCTTCACTTTATGTTGGGAAGGAACATCAAGGGTATTATTAGCAGAAAGGAGAAGAAATAAACGGGGCTCACAGGACACATCTGAGATCAAGAAATAAAGTACAAGTGGAGGTGGAAGGACTGAAAGAAAGGAAGAAAATACACCAAAACTCCAGTTTAAAATCTGGGAGCTGTAATCTGGAGGAGGTTCCAGAGGAGCAAATGAAGATGGGTTGGTGCTGTCAGCTGCTCAGG
>NW_005054402.1:564120-616543 GCF_000277835.1 Geospiza fortis | reverse complement strand
GAATGCCACTGCTCCATGACTCGGGGAATGTCAGCAGCACACGGGAGGCAGAGTGTGCTGCACGAGGGAGGGAAGTGCAAGCCCTGAAATCTGACTCAGGGTCTGAACACCAGGCACCAGCTCAAGGTTAAATCAAACCATTCAGCAGCCAAAAGCAATGTAGGAAATAGTGAAGATGCAGGAGTAAGCAGTGGTTTACATTTATGTAGGAGACTATGACAAAGAAAGGCTCTGAGGATCCAGTGAGGGAGTCACAGAGTCCTGACAGTGGGACAGAGGCACCTCTTACTCTGTGGGTTGTTAAGCAATAAATAAAGGGAAAGACATAGCTGTTTAAATTCTAGCCCCAGTAAAGGTGATTTATTCTAGACCCAGTGGGGACTGGAATTTCAGTCAGGAAATAAAGAACCCTATGAATGACACAAGCCAGGACTGCTCCAGACCCAGAGAAATGGAGCTTTGTAGGATAGGTAGAAGAGACTACAGGAGATTTTCTGGTCATTAACTGCCAGGAGTGGACAGCCCTGTCTGCAAAGAGGTATTGCTGAGTGGTGAATAACATCAGAAACAAACCACAGGTTCTCTTCCTTTACCAACACCTTACTCTGCCTCAGTGTGGATTTGGATTTTGAATCTCACTAACTGAGCCTCCCTGACCAATTATATCATTCTTCTCTGTTCCTTCAAGGAAGAACTGTCAGGGATTTTGTTGCTATCCACTATTACAGCTGAGAAAACCTTTGTAATTCTAATTGATCTTTCTTATCTCTTCTGCCACTCTCCATTACAGGAAAAAGGAGAGGGGGAAGCAGCTGTCTCCTAACTACGACCATTTTCTTGGCTTTTACACCTTGACATCTCTCAGTATTCTGCATTTTCAGTACGTACCCAGAGCAGGTGATGCCTAAAGTCAGGGACAGAACAAGCCTCCCAACACAGCACTGTAAATGCCAGGTGAGAAACACATCTTGACTAATGGGGAGCTCTGCAAAGAAAGGACATGCAAACACATACAGGAGAAAAGCAGAGGAGAAAAGAAGCCCCAGGGTCTAGGGACTGTATTAGCAGTGATGAATAGACCCCATAAGCACTTAACTGCATGCAAAGGTAGTGTAAGGGCAGGAAGTTCAGAATACTGGCTGGCAGAAAATGACACCATGCTCCAGAAATGAAGGAACTGAGGAAGGACACTGTGAGGGGAGGGCTGAAGTATTTAAACAGGAAGCTAAGCCTTACTAGGAGACAAAATTTAGGGAACAGTTCTAGACAACACAAAAATAAATGCAAAAGGAGATAGGAAATCAAAACAAGGCAGCAATTTAATACTGATGGTGATAATCACAGATGGGTATTTCTGAGCAAACAGGCACAGGCACACATCAGGGACAGAAATCACCACTGTGCCCAACAGGAAATGGTGCCTGTTCCAGTAGGCTTCAGGAACTTTCCAAAACACAGCACACTGAGGAAAAGCTCTTAACTAGCAGAAGGAAGACTTACCTAGCTTGACACTACATGCTAGGAGCTCCCAGGGAACATGGGAGGATCCCAGCAGGCTGATCACACTGCAAGATGACATCCTCAGCTACTCCTGCCAAAACCAGGATGATCTAAAGCAGCAATTTTTGCATGCAGTCATGCAAGGCACACACAGCTAGTGGGACTTTCAAGCATGACCACAGCAGAAATTTCTTTGGATAATAAAGACCTCTAAGGTCCTCAAGCTAGTATGGGGAATAAAGCAATGAAAGGAATGAGAAAAAGTATTATAAAGCAACTTTAGGTTCTGTTTCCTTCAAGAACAGAGTAATTATTTTTAGGAAGGCACTTACTCATTACTAATCTACAGGCATTAAAAATTAGTGTCCTTAATAAGCTGGGAAGGACATTCAAATATTTAGAAGAGTACAAGTACTAAGTAATTCATGTAAGTAACAAAAGCACTTTAGTGCTAGAGCAAAATCCAGCAAGTACTGCTGTGTGTATTCCCAGACCAAGGAGCAAAAGGGAACATGGCTCATGTGTGAATTCTGGATTCACTGCTGAAGGAGTTTTCTAAGTCCACTTAACTGAATTCTGAAAGATAAACTGCACTGGGGCACAGGCCTAAAATCAATTTTAAAAGCCCCAAACATTCTAAAATGTGCTTTTTTACAGCATGAAGCACCGACTACCTGTACAGATCGGGCATTTCTATGCCCCTCATCACACAGTGCTTAATTGTAGTTAAATTCATTCATTTTATTCATTGCTTAGATTTTGCATTATATTGTTACACACACAAAACCCCCCACATTATTTGTACTTGGTGACTCCTCAAAACATCATCATTCAGCACTCAAAAGGACTGGGATTCTCTCCATATGTATTTAAAAGCAATTTGACTAAATAAATATATTTCATTTGCAGAATATTGTAGGAGAACTGGAAAGAAAAGAAACCAAACCAAACAATTAAATTGTAACTTATGGAAAAATACCCACTTCTTCATTTTTCTTGAAAATGTCCAAATCTACGCTAAGAAAAATCTTCCACAAATTCATCATGGAAAGAACAATATTTTTGCTCACTGTGGTTTGAATATTCTGTCCAGTTACATGTCTCTGTGAAAGCCATCATTAGATCATTTTCTGTCCCATAGCAACCACTTTGTTTTCTCAGGGAAATAAAATATTTTTGCCTCCTCAGGCAATACCTTTCTCTGTGTGGTTCCCTAAATGAAGCTGTTTGTAATCCAAAGCTACCATCCCAATTTACACTGGTCTTCTCAAGGATTTATACCTATGGATGTAGAAAATAAACTGCTAGCCAGAAGCTTTTCTAACTCTCTATATATGTGCATGTCCACAGCAAGAGTTAAAATTTCACATTTTATATAGAAAGCCTGGGTTTTATATAATATTCCTTATTTAAAATTACAGATTCAAGTTATTAATTTACATCATTAAAAAATTATCTGGAAGAGAGTGATGGAAAGAAGAAAGAGGTATTAGCAGTCTAAAGGTGCAATGATAATTTATGTCTGAATTTACTGGGTGATAGGAAAGTAAATAAGCCACCAGAGACTTTCAAGCCACTTGAGAGGATCTTCCTGTAGCTGTCAGAGGTGACAATTTCATGGTAATCCATAAACTTCAGAGTTCCTGGCCACAGCCACCAGTTCTCCAACAAAGGTTCTCAGATCTTTAACGCAGCCCTCTGTGGAGCTGACTTTGTCTTTAAAAGGATTTTTTAATTATTAAATCACACTAAAGTGACTATACCTATTTTAAATAATTCACTGATGCTGTTTCACTGTGCAAGTCATTGCTGAAATTCCCCACAGGCTTTACACAGAAGCAAAATAGAGAGAAACACAGAGTGGAGTAAAAACCACCAAAGGAGTGGCAAAAAAAACCCAAAAAAAACAGAGAAACAGAATTTGTATCACCTTGTGACTTGCTGTGATCACCTGGGAGCTTGGGTGCTGTCCTGAATGTGGTCTCCATTCAAGCATAAAAGGACTACCATGAAAAAAATACTTCAAAATTTAATTTTTTTTTTTTTAATTTGGTAATCCTATTACATCTTTCTATGGCATCAAAATGTTATTGATTTAAAGTTTAAACAATGAGGGGCACTGGAACATGCAAAAAGTCTCACAGGGGAAAATTGAAATGAGAGATGGAAGGCTAAACAGGATGCAAATACCCACACAAAACTTTGTAAGAAGAGACTAAGAAAATAAAATAAGATTTAACTGGCCATTGTACTTCTCCAGCTCTTTAGGAAATCTCATTTCTCCACCCAAATTCTGAAAAAATAAACACTGAGAAGGTTAAAAAGGTAAAAAAAAAAGCCAAGATGAAATATTTCCATCTCCAACCAAGCTTTTCAAACCAGTACAGAGGGAAGGCTGGTAGGAATCAGTTTGTTCTCATGGTACAATTTCAAATTTTTTGTCATTAAGCTTTAATGCAAGGCAAAGACATTATCTGAGCAGCATTTCAATGATGATGCAACGTGATGGGTGCATTGCATAATGTCACAGGATATCAAAAGATGTGTCCTGGTGTAACCTCCCTCGCTCCCAGGGAGAAGCTCCTGAAAATGCAGGAGGCTCTTCACAGCTTGGAAGCCGTCACTGGGAAGTTGTCACTTGTTTTCAATAACTGAGCAGGATTTGTGACTACCCAGCCTCAGTGGGGCCAAATTCTTCCTTACGAAACTGAGCCTCCATTGGCTTCTGCCAGGCTCATCCTTCTCCTTCCATTTGATACAATTCCTGGCTCCTGGGCATGGAAAAGAAGAGGACAAAATCCACTTCAGGCAAGGGCTGTGCTCCTTCCTTTGGGGGCTGACTCAAAGCTGTGCTAATTAAACCAGACCCCCCAGGGGGGACTCCAATCCCATCAGTCAGGGATGCCTGGGACAGGGGCACACTGCAGTCCCTGTGTCCTGAGACAGGGAGGGCTGATCTAAGAGCTTGCTGGGCTCAGGGAACTGCTAAACCACCAGCTAAGTCAAGCCTAGATCAGCTCAAAGCAGGCAAATAAATATAAATTAGTGGAAGCAGGACTAGCAGTTTTGCAGATTGGTTTTCTAACCTCGTTTGCATTTTTCATTTTCAATATTTTGTATTAATTCCTCTGCACATTCATCCTTTTAAGAAGTAGATGAGCTCTCAATGCCCTTTTTTAGAGATGAAAGGTGATGCCACACACTGTGTGTTTATGAACAATTTATCAGTTAAAGATGGAGCAGAATTAGAAAGCCCTGAGATTTTAATTCCTTGTTAAGTAATTGTCATGGCAGCTTCTGACAAGAACAGAAAAATGTCATAAAACCAAGCAGAGCTTAGCAGTCAAGATAATTTTCACCTTCTAATAAAACCAAAGCAGGTACACCTATACATTCCTTTACAAAGCCTGTAACCATGGTAGGAAAAACAGCACAATTTGATTCTGACAACCTGTAATTCCTCGTTATGCCACAGTTTGAATAATTTTTTTAAAAATCTGCAGGGCCACTACATTATAACTTTAAACCAAGAAACACAAAACCTAATCAAACAGCATTGAAAACTTCATCTTAGCTGGGGCTCAGGGGGCGAGGCTTCAAACATTCCTGTTACAGCACAGCACCACTTTGGCTGAAATAATATTAAATGCATTGAAAATACATTGGGGAAGATCAGAGAAGGAAGTTCTAAGGGGAGCTATGAGCACACAAAGCCAGGAGCTTGGGGATTGACTACCAGGTCTCCAGGATGGAGAACAGCTTCCCACCTTGAGCAAAGAGCAGAGGACACTGTACAGGAACTCAGATGGTCGACAAACTGAAATATTTTCATTAAAATGCTGATTTCACCAAACTCTTCTCCAGACTGCCCTCATCTTGATCAAAATCAAGAAAAGTGCTATTTGAAATATCTAAACAGCTCTGAGTGGGTCAAGGCTGCAGAGGCAAATTAAAAGCTGTCAGCCCTATCAATACTGGAGCTTCCAGGCACTGTCACTCTTCATGAACACCAGTCCAAAGGAATCTACATCCTGACAATTTCCTATACCAACGTGGAACTACACACCGAGAAATTCTTTCTTCCTTTCAGGCATAAGAGTGGCAAGCAACAATAATTAATTTTTTTCTAACTGAATGTCTCTCCCCAGTTTAAGTCACTTCTCTCCAAACAATAAAGAAGCAAATTAAATCATAATACACAAAGGTTATCCCATACGATTTATTCTTCCAAAATGTACTGTGCAAGCATCAAGTAAAACAAGGAATCTGAATCATGTCTTACACTCATGATGGAAAGCATACTAGCTAATCCATCCCTGCTGATTTTAAAAGTTTATTTGGGTTTAAAGATAACTCTTTAGTGGGGCTTTTGATGCTCCAACATGCATTCAAATCCTAGAAATAATTCCTTTGATCCTGAATCAAACACTCAGTCCCACTCACTTCAGGAACTCAGATCCACAAATTCATACAGTAGATTTAAAGTGTCAGGAGAGCAAATACCTCTAAAACTACACAAAGTGTGTTTAACATTCCCTTTATACTTTCGATAATACGCAACATCCTGAAAAACCCCAGATTTCCTCTTCTTTTCTAGAGCATTGGAAGGATTTTCTTCCAAGTTTTGAGAACTTAATTACTCTAAAATGGCTTCTGTCACTCACTGCACCATGAAAAATGGATATGCACATTCCCAGATGTCTGGACACATGTCCATGGAAAAGTGGGCTTGCTGTAGGCATACCACAGGAACTCTTTATGTAAGCTTTCCTCATCTAAACTGTTCTTGATAAACATCTTACAGAAATAAATTTGAGCCTGTATATTCTACAGCCATCTTCTCTGTAATGCTGCATGGCTTGTGCAGACGCCTTGCAAAAGCCAGAGCAGCATCAAGACCATTGGCTCAATTAAATTCCAAAGCTGGGATGATAAAAAAGGATATCCACGCCCAAATTCAGCTGACTTTGAGGGGAAAAAAAGAAAGAGTTTTTTTAATTGTTAAAAAAAAAATCAGCCTACAGTGTTCAGTGAAATTTGGAGTCACTGCAAATCATATTAAAACATCAATATGCTAAAACAAAGTAAAATAAATCTGTATATTAAGCAATAACCATTAAGCAATTTCCATTAAAAGAGACCAGAAAAAAAAATCCTATCTGTATTAATGGAAATAAAACATTCACTTTTTTATGCAGAAGTTTTCCAACCACAGCTGTCCTTTTTCTGCTTCACATTTATTGGTTTCCCCAGATAAAAAGGAAGGTAGGACCACATGGAGCAGCCTACCTGCACACAGAATCCTTGCTGAAGTGTCATCTGCAAGAAAACTGGGAGACAAGGTGCTCAACTGCATTATTTTTCTTTAACAATCTAAATATCCAGTACTCCTTGCAGTAATACCACTTTTAAAATAAGAGAGTGTTTAGTCTCAAACATCTCAAGAAGTCACAGCCCCTTTGGCACAGGGACTGGGGTCACGCAGCATTTAATCGCTTCATGAGATAAATTATTTTGTATATATTGGTTCAAAATAAAACATTTAAGGAAGATTATTCTATTAATCACAATGAATATACTAAATCCATTTTATTCCATCCATCTTGTCAAGGTTCTCAAGGCCATATATGGAGTTTGGAGTAATTCTGAGCCCAAAATTTTTAATACAATTATAGAATGGCTTGGGTTGGAAGGAATCTTCAAGATCATCTTGTTTCATGCCCCTGCCATAGGCAGGGACAACTTCAAGAAGCCCAGGTTGCTCTAAGCCCTCTCCAACCTGGCCTGGAACACTTCCAGGGATGGGGCAGCCACAGCTTCTCTGGGCAACCTGTGCCAGGGCCTCACCACCCTCACAGGGAGGAATTTCTTCCTAGAAATTCTCTTTACTTACCACCAAGTTTAGCTCAAGTCAACAGATTATGGGTGTGTGAAACCTTTCCTTTTGGGAAAGCTGTACTCCTGAAGTATTCCATGTTTCTTTGTTTTTACCAGGAACAAGAGCACCAAAATCAGACCTTTCTACTACTGCCCCCAAACAGAAAAATGACCATGGTTTAACCCTTACCTGACAGCAATGGATTCCAGGGACTTCTACTTGGATATGGGAAGCTGGGTCCTTTAAGAAGGGCAAAGGAACGAAGGCAACATCAAAAAGAAGTTAGAATTCCATGTGTCAGAAAAAGTGTCAGAATTCCATGTTAGGGCGAGAATTTGAAAGCAGAAACCCATAAAAGCAAAGCTCTTCTGATGGCACGATTTGAAAATGGAAAAATGGACAGAACAAACATTTAGAGGAGATGAGGAAGAAACTTCACTTCCTCTTAGTTCCTCCTGCTCTGCTGTCCCTGTCACTCTAAGCATGAAATGAGGAAATGACAATGAGGGACTGGAAGAGCATTAAATGGGATTAAGGCTGGCACAGGAAGGTGGCACAGGACTTGGGAGCCTGGAATATCTTAGTGATATACCTGGAGCCAAGAAACACTGCTTTGAGTGACAAATGTGCAGGTCAGGGACCAACATCTGCAGTGGCGGACAAGACACCAGCTCCACCCCCTGCCCTGGAAGTGCAGCAGCACCGGCACAAAAAGAGCTCGCAAAGCACGTGCTGGAATTATTCCAAACTTAAATCACAACCTCAACATGATTTCCCTCTGTCTCTTCTCTGTTATTCTTTGGTTGGGTTTTGAGAATTCGTATTTTACAACCCGAAACCAGCCCGAGTATTTTCTCTGACGTTTTCAGCATCAAATACTGTAAGAAGTTACAAAGCACTTGTTGGATGGACTGGTTTTAAATATTTACTGCATTCTGTTATTGTAGCTATTAATCTGCATCTGCTTTTTAAGCAGCTACACTACTCAGTGCCTTGTATACTATGCAGCCCTTACAGTTTCACACTCCTTCAATCTTTTATCTTATAAAATATCAGGCCAAGTGGAGTTTGAAAGCATGTTTGAAACATACTTTGCTACAATTGATGTCTGAATATCTGTAATTCCAAGGAATATTGTAACAGCTGGGGAGTTTGGAAGAGTTCTAGTTTAGAAGACTGTTTTGTTCAGTTATTTTGGGAAGCTCTTTTTAACCACACTCCACAGGACTCTCATATTGAGCACCATTATCTAAAGTATTTATTATGTTTAAAGCAGCCCTGGAAGGTTTCACATTTCACTGTCCCAATTAAATATTTTGTTTAGAATGGCCCATAAATTTCAGAGTTTTGATATTTTAGGGATCCAATTATGATCTTGAATAAATGCCCTATAAATAAAATCTAACCACAAGCAAACAAGGACAACTATTGTGCTTTAATTTTCTAGATATCTGGAGCATCAAAGGGTATTTCTCCAATAAGCTGAAAAAGAAGAAAATATCTGCATAATCCAGGACTGAAACAAGTGTACAGTAAAATACTTAAATGCCCCTTAATTAATAAAGGAAAAATTTGAAGAGGTTTTTCTAATAAGTGGATCATGGTGGGTTGAAGTGTTACTTCAATTATTACAGCATTTAATGTGTTTAGCTCTACCTCCGTGAAACATTCCGCATGTTACACACAAGAATTGCCTCTGTCTGCGCCCGGGGCTGCTAGAGCAGGAAAGGATACTCCAAATTATCCCTCTGGGACATATTAAAGAGCAAGAAGGAGGAGTGAGAAGGAATCAGTGTTCTGAGCTGACAGGAGTGGCAGAGAAATAAATTTTAAAAAACCCTGTTCCTGATAGTTTCCAGGAAGCTCAAACAGCAGGTACAACAATGTGGCATTGAAATCTTGAGGGGGAGTCTCAAGGAAAATAAGCTTGTACTGGAAAATTGGCAACTGGCTTTTTCATTCAAATAACAGGTAGTCAAGGGGAAAAGAAGAGAAAAAGCAAACGTTGCCAATATTTTGGCACTTGTAGGAGTTCTCCAAAAAAAGCATATCTAGGTTCTCTCCAGCTTTAACCTGAGGAAGAAATGCACATTAATGCTGCAAAGGAGCTGACACTTTTAATCTGCAGCCCACTCAGCCAAGGAACATCCACTTATACACCCTCATGCATTATTCACCAAGAAAATTGAAATAATCTACCCGTGGTTAAGGAGCTCGGAAGCAAATGCAAATCAAGGGAAAGCAGCTGAGAAAGAGGATCATTCACAACTCCTGACACTCCTCCACAAGACTGGAGCCTCCCGTGGGAGCAGCCAAATCATTACAACCCAAATCCCCATGTCTGTGCCTGGGAATTGTCCTGGTGCCATAAGCACTGACCTGTGGCCATGCTTGGAAAAGGAACTTGCTCAGTTTTTATTAAAGTAGATTCTCACTCCTTGTCCTTAGGCACACACCTGAGAAAGTCTGCGTTGTTGTTGTTGTTGTTGTTGTTGTTATTATCCCATGATAATTCTAGCACTGGCTACAATCGTCTTCATTCCATATCTCACCTGTGAAACTTTGGGCATGCAATATAAAGTTATATAAAAGAAAATCTCCAGCGAGGGAAGAAGTTATTGCTGTCACCACCTTCATTTTTAGTACTGAGATTTAATGGGAAATATCTTAGGCCATGATTTACAGCAATTATTTTATTATCTTTAGGAATATACATGAAGATCAGAAAGAATAAATTAATTTTTTGCCTCCATCCCAGTCAGCTGTTTTGAAGTTCTCCACTATTACTTACAGGCTAATGTAAACTGGAGAGAGATGAATAATTCTTGTAAGTTTATACAAATTACTCTGGATAAATTCTCCATGAAATCTACATAAATCTTATATTATGAAGTATTTCCATGTGCCTGAATTTATTATCTTCTAAGTGGTTGTAAACACTCAGGTGGTTGTAAACTCCATGCATTAATGTTTTCTTCATCAGAATTCAACAGTTTTAATCCCTCTGGTTTTAAGGAAAACCATTACAGTTTTGTTTGGGCTTAATTCTTCCCCACAGATCTTCCACAGCAAAGAAGTTTTCAATTCAATGGAATTGCCTACCTGATTTCATGAAATTACAAAATGACAGAAAGCAGAAAACTTTCCTGTCATAACCATAAAACTATGAAGTGTAAAATAATGAATAAAAAAATTAAATAGGCCTCACTCCAGGTAACAAAAATATCTATTAGGGTTATATATTTTTTTCAGTCCTTTCAGAAATATATTTGACTATCAGAAGGCCTAAAGAAAAAAGCAATCTTAAATTTCAGGCATTGCGGGTAGGATGAGAAAAAATGTGTTCCAACACACAGAATTTGTGATGAAAAATTGCTCCAGCAAGAATTTGGTGAGTGTAATTGTATTTCCCTTCACGGATTTTGAGTTAAATTCTCTGTGTTGTAGTGATTCTGCAGCAACAGATACTACTCAGCCAAGGGAAACAGGAGCCCAGGACATAGAGAAAGGGCTGAGCCTTCTTTATGGAAAGTAACCAAGACATTTTTAATGTTCATACAATCCAGACCAGAACTGCCATGGGGCCTTTTGGAAGATTTCTACAGAGATCTCCACTTTTCCCCAGAAAGCCCAAGCACATCCCCATGGAATGTTATCTCTAATTTGGTCCTTCAGAGGTGATGCTTTCACTACAGAGTTACGATAAATATCCCACAGATTGGAGGTATTTCCTTGCTAAAAATTTCAGATCAAGTGAAAGCCTAAAAAATCATTTACAATAAGCTATTTATTATGTCACTGGCACATTGTAAACACATCCTTAAAATTAAACTGATCATTCATTTAGGTTGAATTTAAAATCTCCTCTGCTTCACTTGCTGACCCAAGATACAAAGCAGTGGCATCCCAGAAATAAAGGAGATGAAATATGTACCCAAGTATTTTGCAAATACTTCAGAACTCTCTGAACATTTCAACTAAAATGATCTTATCCTGAATTTTATGCAGTAAAAGAGAGAATAACTTGAGTATCAGTAGACAGAGATCTGAATCTGATTTCAAGCTTCGTGTGGACCCAGTACTAATTACACAGATTTTTTTCAACACGTCTGCAGGGAAAACAAAACAACACAAAAAGGTACCCCTAATAGCTTTATTTTATACACATGTAAATCTTGGCTCTGTGTGTTTAGTTTTATGTGATTAAATGATACTGAGCTTTGCAGAAAATATTCTTTATCTAATGAGAAAAGACTGATCTGGATTTGATCACTGTAAAAGCCACCCATTCTCACTTTGCCACATCAGGAGTAAATAAATCTAAAATGATATTTAACACCATAACAAAGCTATTTGTTACAGACATCCAGCAGAGGTGACCTTGCATTCTCAAAGTCAAATTTTAGGAGTATTGAAAAAAAAAACAGAAAAAACTTGCTAGAATTCTGAGATTTCTTTACCATGATATGATACTTGCCGACCTTCCCTTATTGCCTGGGAGGAATTCAACCAGAATGGGGACTTTAATCCTCCACATTATGTATTTTAATGACTCATTGTTTTCCTAGTTCCTTTTTTTTTCTTTCTAGTTCCTGCAAAGCTTAATGGACTTGAGAGCATGATTATTAAAATGCTGCAAATAAAAAAGAATTTTTAAAACCTTGAAGTATTAAAAAAAAAAAAGTGGAGATGCAGTAAAGGACATTCTAAAATTGGAGCCCATTTTGTTGGGGATGGGAGCAAAGTGTCTGAGCCATATGCTGGTGTAACACAGGCAAACTGGATACAAAGCTTATGTCATTGCAACTTGCTCCTTCAGAAAGCAGCTATGGCAGAAATAATCCCCAAATTTTACATTTTGATTTACATGCAGCTCCAGATCAGCACCAACATTTGGATATCAGAAGTCCATTAGAGTTCATCTTCCTGGGTCAAGAACATACTGCTACCAAATAATAAATATAAATAAATGGGTACTAAACAACTCCTTACACCCAGTTTACTCTTTTCACTTGAACATAAGACCAGAAGAGAAGCAGATTTTTTTAAATCTGCACAGTTATCTTTCAGATGGCAGAGGACACAGTCCAGCAGCTGCCAGGAAAAAAAAAGAAAAGATTTTGTAGTTTTTCTTCTCCAAGAGGAAACCCAAACACACCCTAAGATAAGGCCCTAGCCTAAATCCGCAATAATTTCAGTGGCTTTTATCCAGATTTACACTTCTTTAATGCAGAACTCGATTTGCCACTTGCATAACAGAGTTCAGACACCAGAAAAACTCCCCCTGTCATTTGAACTTTCTCTCTCCTCAGCTGGCACAGAACAAACTGCAACTGGTGATTTGGACACAGCCATGGGTGGACAGAAACACAAACTGTATTTGGATAATCCCACAGTGCAGGGTTGTTTTGTTTTTTTCAGAAATAAGAAAATAAAAGTAAAATAACAAACAAATCCCAAAATCTGTTAAGTCTACAATGTGACCAAAAATTTCTTCCCAAGCACTTTTCCCTCCAAATCTCTGGACATGACAAAAATTATGTTGAACTGCATAAAATTTCTGCCAGTACATAACTTGGAAATGTATTTTCTAAGATAAGAGCCTGGACTCCACAGAAGGAGGAGAAGCAGTTTTAGCCCACAGGGAATTTGACTCAGCTAGATCTTCTCTTACTTAAAAGAAAAACACCACAAAAAATCCTTTGGTGCAGGCATCTGGAGAGAAAGCTCCACCAGCTTTGGAGGTAGAGTGGCTTCAAGCTTCAGTTTTCGTCGGGAAAGATGATGAAAGGGAAAACCTCATCCCACCATCATGAGAAAAATTTCTGTCCTCCCACTATGCACAGACAAAGCAGCAATGAAGCCCCTTCCTCCTACCCACCCCCCCCCACCCACAAAAGGTGACAAAAAGGAAAACACAGTCCTATGTTAAAAACCTAAAGCATGTCCTGTATTAGCAATCTAGCTAATGAAATTTACTTTCATTTAGTTGAAATAAACAATATCAGAGTAGTTCCTTTTTTTTTTTTTGTTTCTCTTGGGTAACTTTACGCATAAGAATTTTCCTCTCTTGCTGATGAAGATGTCCAAATAAACATTGCTAAGCTAATGGATCAAAAGATCAAAAATATTCTTCTATCCTAAGCGCAGAGTGGAAAGGAATAAAGTCACCAGACTCTTGGGATCACTTTTAACTCCTTTTAATTCCTAAACTCCAATCTCAATGTCACCGACCTTGCAAAATGTGGAAGTTCCTGGATCCAATCAAAGAAGCGTTTGCAAAAGAAAATGAGTTGTAGCTTTGGATCAGTCAAGCTCTGAAAAGGTGGCAGATATTACCCTGCACAGGGCTGGAATTCAGCCTTGCTCTCTTTTAGGATGGGGGAATGATTATTCTTATCCCAATTATCTTAGAGTTTTGTACAGAATTGCTTGAGGAAGGCAAAAATCAACATATGCAGAAATCATTGCAGCTTCCTCAGATGCAAGAAAGGGGGGTATCTTACAGGGGAACAGAAGCTGGATAACCCAGCAAAGAACTGGGGGAGCACAGAGGTACAATACAGAACAGAGCTGGCACTGACAGAAGTGAAAGAAAAATGAGGGAAGGTGACAAGAAAAGAAAGAAACAGGAAAGAAAACATAATTAAATGGCAAAGTGATCCAAAACAGGCAAGATGCAACCAGATGAAAAAAAATATAATATCTTTATTTGGGGTGAAATTAGTAGTTAGACAAATCCACGATTTGAGTGTGAGGTGCTGAATAAAAGGCTCTGATTTTACAGCTGATGACAGAGTGATCTGGGTTGCTGGGGCAGACCAATGACCTCATTCCAAGCATTCCTCAAGCCACTCTGATGCTGTCAGGCTACACCAACAACCTCCCTGTTGTGAAGTTTTCAGAATTTAAAATTAAGCTCAGTCCAAAACATAGCCCAGGGCTTCCAGTCCTTGGCCTCCCAGGTGCTGCCTCTGAGCATGTGTAAAAAACTTCTGGTATTGCCCTCAAATCCTTTCTTGGCCCCAGTCAAGGAACTTTTTCTTGCCTTTTTACTACAGTGCAGGTCTTTGCAAGTGGTTCTTTGCTGTTTTTTTGGGTTTCCACCTCAGGAAAACCAACTTTGCCATGGAGCAGGACTGCAGTGCTTGCCCCTGCAGCCAGATCAGTGCCAGAGTCCCTGTGTGGGTCACAAAGGACCAGAGCATCTCCTTTCCTCCCTCCAAGATCCCTACCTCCTGCTTATTTTTAAGACAGGGGACCCCCTGGCAGGGTTTAAGCCAGGCATCAGGCTCCTCAGCATCTCACATTCTTCAGGTAACTGCTTAATACTGAATGCTAAATAAAATTGCCCTGGAACACCTGTGGATAAGGGGGGACATTTCTGAGCCACTAGTACTTGAGAATCCTTTATTCAAAGGCATTTTTTAATGGAATTATCTGGAAATAGTCAATTGACTGCTGAAATATTGCTAACAAAATGTACCATTCCACTTGTTATTTTATTTGTTTTTATATGCATAATTTCCTGCCTTTAATTTTAATTCCATGCCTTCTAAGAAATGCAATCTCACAGATCTTCCCCTTTATTTTCCTGTAATAATATCATAGCAGTTTTCTCTAGCTATTTACAATCTCTTCGTTCCCTTCACAGCTTTTCCAAGCCATGGAATGAAGAATTATGTGAAAATAGGCCACAAGAAACCAGACACACTTGATCTGCACAGCAAAAATAGAGCTCTTTAGCACCTGGCATTCTCAAGAGTGGTAATGAAGCTGGCAAGATAAGCCAGGCTTTGACCCAAAATAAAAAGCTTAGACCTCAGAAGAAGGCTAAATTTCAACTAACACAAAAAATCTGTCTTTTGGTTTCTTGCAAGGTGTGACCCCAGACATCTGGACAAGCAGGGGGATTGGGCTGACCATAGATGGGAAATGCAGGAAGAGGACAAGCAGCACACATGAAAACATTAATGAAAACATTAATTTAGTCATAATCCCTGAGGGCAAATTACAAAAACCCCCTGGTGCTTGCAATCCCAGGAGTGTTCATGGCTGAGGGGGAAGCCAAAAGAAAGGAAAGGGACTCAAAGGACAAATCAACAAGCCTGCACTTGTGAAGTTCTTTTCAGGAGCAACAAATAAATTCTTCAGGATAAATAACTGATCTGTGTTGAATTACAGATTTGATGAGGCACATTTAAAACTGAAAACGCATCACAGAGTTTATGTTAAATTTTGCTACTTCAGATATTCCAAAGAGATGTAAGAGGCTCTTTCCCAAGATGAAAATGCTATAATGTGAAAGATTATGCAGAGAGAATGGAAGTTTATCAAGTAATGGGGCTTTTGGTAAGAGAATGCATAGGAGGAAGAACAAAATCTGGACTTCTGGAATCACAGAAATATATAACAGAGACCAGAGATACCTTTAAATATACACAGATAATACAATCTTCATGTTGTAAATCTTCAATTCAATAAATCTTTTGTTGTTTTCATTCAGCAGGGATTTCACCTAATTAGAGCCACTTGGCTGATATTTACTTTGCAACCTTTTCTGAATCAAGGTGGCATCATATGGTCTTTTATAAACAATTCTGAACAATTACTTCAGCAACACCACCTAGAATATGGAAGAAAAAAAAGGCTCCTGGCTTCAATATCTGAAATCATCAAGATGCATAGAATGGAAAAGTAAAAAAAAAATAAAAGTCAAAGCAGAATGGAGATTTGCTAAGGGAACAACCTTGTTGGACACCATGAAGTATCCCAGGCCATGCAAGGCATTCAGCAGTGAAAAAAATGGGAGAAATAAAAACCTCCAAACAGCAGCTCATTAAAAGGGAGAGGGAGTGATATAAAATGCTCAAGTAGCATCATTAGGTTTGGCTTCCCTGAAATCTCTGTCCAAGATCCTAAGCAGATCTGATTTAAATACTCAAAGTGTTTACTCTGAAAATGTTTTCCACAGTGTGACAAGACCTTGACTGCAAAAGCTGCATCTTACCCTGAACTCCACAGGAAAGACTGAGAGCCAGCCCAGGAGATTGAGATATAAATGGAGTGACAGCAGCAGCGTGAAATATTGTGAGCAGTGTGAAATACAGTGTGAAATATTACACTCATTACAAAGCCCTGCGCTCCAAAGCCTGTCCCTTTATCAAGCCTCATCTAGAATTTGACAATAAACAGGCTCCTGGGATGATACTATTTCCTCTTAAAGAGGCCGAATATTATCAGATCAATTTTCACAAAGTTATGACAGTAGTATCTTGTTATTAAAATCAGAGTATTTATAAGGTATTACAACACATTTCTTCAGTAAAGCTTCACTTTTTAAATTGTCAAACCATTGTATATTGAAAAGAAAACATAACATCAGCTTCATTTCTATAAATAATGGAGGTTGACTAAAAACTGGTAGGTTGAGCTGTTAAAATGATGTCAACATAGATTCAGCATAATAGAAAGAGGAGTTGCAAGTAGGGGAGTCAATATAAATAAATGCAAGCAGGGATTAGCAATTATATAGTCAAATATTAGCAATTGAATAGTCCAACTTAACCCTTTTCAAGTTATTTGAACCACTCTAAAAGTGAGATAGTAGCCTTGAAATCATGTAAATATTTAGTTTTATATTCATAGGAAGGTTTTTTTAAAAATACAAATATTTGTTTGATACAATTGGAAAATTAATAAAATTACGTCTATATTTGGAAGGCTGGATCTCATCCAGATCCAATTTTTCCATGGATGTTCCTGCCTTCCCCAAATGGGAGTTATATTGAACCTAATTCTTTTCCATAAAGCAATGATGGCACATAAAAATCCACATACTCACAAGTTACAAACCCAGTCCTGTGCCATCAGCCTTAACTTTGTGGTCTAGTTTTAGCCTAATTACAGAAAGGAAATTATTGGGTGCATAAAGAGGTTTGTGATGAAGTGCTCAGCATAAGGACCTACATTACACTCAGAGTTTCATGGAGTTTAATTTTCCCTTCTATTCCCTTTTTTCTTTTGGGATTTTTAGGTTTTTGGGGCAGGTTTTGGGGTATCTGGTGAGGCTGCATTTACTGTGGGAAGCATAGGAATTTTCTTCAGGAATCATTCCTGACTATTTTCCTGACTATTTTTAACATTCTCTATTTTCCTTTTTTTTTTAAGTAACATTTATTTCATGTGCTTTCATCTCTTTTTTCTGTGTTCTCACCATTGTAAATGGAAGGAATAGAAAGCCCTGGGAGCCTCCACACATCTCTTTCCCCACTTGTCCTACCTCTATTTTTGACCTGGTTCTGCTGTTAGAAATCCTGCATGGCATTTGACACCATCTTAGAGAGCTCTTGAGGCTCATGTGGAAAAATGATTGAAAGAAAACACATTAACTTTTGAGGAATACCACAACTCTCAGGGAGGCTCTTCAAACACTTTGCCTTCTGTAGCATCCTTTACTGGGCAGCCTGATATCTCAGAGCTGCATTGATACATCCCTTATCTCAGCAACCGTTGGTTTCCTAATCTCCTAATATTGGTGTGGCCATCCAAAGCCTCCTGTTTTGTTACACTGAGACCTAGATATCTATAGATATATAGATATAATATCATGATTGAAATGCACAGATCACATAGTTCCAATAGGCACAGCCTCTTAAAGAAGGCACAATTACAGCAAATTTAGGGATACTGATTTTCGTGGAGCCTGAGAAAAGTTGGCAGAGGGTGCCTCAGATAATGCTGATCAAACTGCAGTAGAAATAAACCCCACCATAAATGTGGTGGTTTCCTAGATCTCATTTAAACCTCAGAAGTTTTCCTCTCCAACATTTCAGCTCTGAGTTGCTCAGGAAAGAAAATGTGGCACTGACACAGCACAGTTGAGGAGTCTCAGCCACATCAGGGTCCAGCTGCAGCAGCCAGAGTGATTTCAGAAACACCATATGTCTGTTCAAAGAAAGGGTGATCAACTCCAGAACAACAAAAGGATCCAGCCCCATCAGATCACAAGATCAGGACACAGTTTTCCAAATCCCATTTACAGTATTGCATGTCTTTAACAAAGCAAAATGTTTTTCCTGGTTCTAATCCAGTTCAAACAGGAGTCAGTTAATATAAAAGCTGTAATCTGCACCATGAGAAGGTCAGACAGCATGATCATATAAACCTCTTCCTGTTTTGTCATCTATGACCTATAAAACTGAAAAAGAGGTGACTGAACAAACTTCAGGACAGAGATAAACTCAAAAGTACTATTTTCTTTTTACAACCCCTCAGCCAAATGCAACTCCTTAACTAATTCTAGCTTCCCTTGTGTCCAAAGATATCCTGGTGTAGGATCAGGCACCAGCCTGAATCAGAAAGCAGATTCCTGAGGGATGGGTCACCTGCTGACCATTTCCAGTGGGAGCTACTGGGATCAGAAGGATCCAGCAGCCAGGCTGAACAACATGGTGAGTTTCACTCACAGGGATTAACTGAAAATCATGATTGGAAGTTCCAGTTTGGCTGAAATATTAGTTCAAAATTGCAGCATTTGAGGGCTTGCAGTGCTGTCTGCTCCCAGCTTGACCCGTAGCTGCATATTGAGCTCAATGGCACTATCCTTTTATGGATTCCACCAGAATTTTGAGGTCAGTACAAACCACTAAATTAGTTTTTGTAAAGCAAGAAATTAACCTTATATAATTTGATAACTTGTTTGATATACAAAAGTACATTTCATTTTTGTCCCTGTCATAGCCACTGTCACTGGGATCCTCAAATCACTTTTTCTACTTGTGTTTTATGACTTTATTTCTTTTTCTAATTCCATGACTTGCACTAGTTCTGACCATGGTTTCTGATTTTATTTCTCTGTAAAGTCCCTCAGGGGGGTCAAGACAGCGAAAACTATTTTTAAAAAAATACCAAGGGGAAAAAAGCCACTACTGCTGAAAGGATGGTGTCTCAGAGCAGCCAAAACCCTTGAAGGCTTGGGAAAGGTTTCTGACCCGACTCTGAGGAAACAGCTCTGATGACAGGAATGCTGCTGAAAGCAGCACATTCCAGCTGCTGGATACAATGGTCCCAGCCTGGAAGGTGCAGAGAAGGTGAGAGACATTTCTGCTGAGGAGCAGCCATGGACTGACAGCTGGCTGGAAGCCACATTTGGGGGAGGCAGGAGCTACAGGCCCTGGAAACACTTCCAGCCATTTGGATCTGGGTGTAAAGATTGGGGCAAGGCTCAAACACAGAGCAATCCCCCCCGTCCTTTCCCCTGCCACCCTCCCAGGCACCTGCAGGGGATGTGTCAGCGTGACCTGCAGCCACTGCTCAGCCCAGAGTTCTGCCTGAGACCAAAACTAGCTCAAGGGCACTGGGAGCAGCCTGGGATCCCTCCAGTGGGTTATTCTGGGCTCAAATACCAGGCTCTTGTGGTTCAGTCTGTAAAATAAAGCCTGGGAGGAGAAGGTGTGGCAGTCGTTGCCTACCTGGCAGGTGGCAAGGACAGGCTGCAGGCTGCTCCCCAAAAGCAGGCCAGAGCATTCTGCAATCAGCTGTACTCAAAGCAGCACTTACACATGGCACCAGCTCCCTCCTCGCCTTCCTGCTCAGAATTTCAAGTAAGCCTCAGAAATGGCCACACACCACAGAACTTGCACACCTCAGCCTGCAGTCCTTGTTATACGCACAGAATACACCCAAGTTCAAAGACCAAGAGCAACCAGCTTCTGAAAATGAAGTTTAAACTTTGAAATAAAGCAAATTACTGCACGGTTTTGCACCAACGCACACACAGAAATAACTAACTTGTGATCAAAGGGAAAAGGAAAAGCATGGTAAGTTTTTCAAACTCTGCCCTACATTTCAGTATGTAATTACATTAACACACAATTCCCGGTTTTCCAATTTGTTTGGTGCCACACAGCAAGACTGAGTACAGGAAATTCTATTTCTTGCAACCATTCAGATGAAAAGAGAGAAATAATAGCAACAGATTTATTTCATACCAACCAGTATTTGTTTGCTTGTAACCCAGCCTAAACACCATTAATGCAGAGGGGTGTTTTTCTATGAAAACAGAAGTAATTATTTGTTTAGCGCAGATATTTGAAAGAAATTGCAAAAGGAACACAGGATTATGATATTCTACCACACAACATGCATTTAAAACATGGGAAATTCACACCTCAGTGGTTTTGCCATCCAGATTACATAGATATCATTCTTTTTCCGTGTTAAATGCTCACTAACATTTGAAACAGGTAATGTTACTGCCAAATGACAGCTGCACGGGGCTACAATAGATGTTTCTGTCCCTTTTGCTTCTATTAAATAACAAGTGGTAAAAATAGAACAAGTCACCGCACGCTGCCGACAGTTTTGTAGATTTTCCTTTTGCCTTTGCTGCCTTTTCCTCTTTCTTATGTTATCTGTCTCAATCTGATTTCCCTCAGCTTGAGGAGTATTCTGCAGGCATTTGATTGATGAAAATCAAAATTACTGAACCATTCCCCAAACCCAAATAAATAAGTAAACAAACAGAATATTCCTTAGGCTGGCCAGCATTTAATAGCAACACTTGCAGCTGAAAAACCAAGATTGCTGACCTCAATCACTCTCATCTAATTAAAGAAAATTAGTTAGAAAAGCAATTCTACCACAAACCAGCTAATATCCTCATGTTCTGAAATACCTGTTCTGCTTATTCCACCATAAAATACACATTCCTTATGTTTACAGTCACAATGCCAGTTTAAAAATCCACATTTTTACTCATACTCGAAAAATGTTTAATTTCAAAGCAATTTCTCTATGTGGAATGTGTCTACAGACTGTATTAGCAGATTTTCAAAATTATCAAAATAAAAACACCCATGTGAAAGCACAGACAAACCATCACACACACATCTCTCTGCATAATTATAGAGGAATACAGGAACTCTGACTTGAAGCCTAGCAACAGTATCCAAGTATTAGTTAGTCTGCTAATCAACTACCAAAAACTCACACACCAGCTCAATGTGCTTCATTTTCCTAAAGCAAACTAAAAACCAGACAAAAGAATCCTATCAGTCCTGTCTCCAGAGCTGCTGAAGGACAAGATGCACAATAGAAAACAAACCTTGTTCACTTGAAGAAGAACAACCCATGTCATTTACTCCGTCTGAAAATTCATCCCATCACAAAGAACCAAGGCAAAAGAGAGATTTAAAAATAGGTTATCCAAGTCAAAGGATTATCAGCTTGCAACATACTTAATATCTGCATATCTGTATGTAATGAAAGCTTCAAAATTCTTACATATATGATTGGGTTTTGTACCTCCATCCTATAGAAGCCATAGTAAATTCTGTACAGCAAATGCTTCCTAAATCTGCTGTGCTTATTTACTCACAGACAGCTGCAGGCTGGATGAAAACAATCAGGGATTAACTTTTCTATCCATCACATATTTTAATCCATTACTTTCTCTTAGTTTGCAATAAATAAATGCATAAAGTTAAATAAATTATAAATGTGCTATGGTTAGTTAAAAGAAAAAAGAAGTTTAAAAGGGACACTATTACTATTATTATTAAATATTTTTACTGGTGTGCAACTGCTGTACATCAGGGGTATGTGTAAGGTCTTCCTCAAAGCAGAAAAGAAGATGCAACAATAGTCACTGAGCTGGCATACACTTCTGGGTCCCAAATACTTCCAAAATAACCAATAATTAAAATAAGCTACTCTGGTGCTGTTATTATTCTTAAAAAAAAAAAAATATTTTGGAGCATGATGAATTGAAATAATCTGAGAAGCCACACTAAGCATTTCATACTGCTTGTAAAATGAGTTTCTAAGTACCTTATGGTAATAGGGTTTCTTGCTTTATGAAAAATACTATTGTAATTTGTTTCAAATAGGATTACTTTTTAAATGATATGGCAATTTCCATTCACCTTTCAAACATCTGCCATGGAAACAAAAGGGATTCCCTCATAAAAGAGAAAAACAATGAAATCTGGATCTTGTTTTTAATCCTTTATGAGCATCTCTTTTTTTCTGTCCTTGGATTCCTTTATCTTTTCTGTTTGATTCAGTCTTACAAAATGGCCTCATCCCAGTCCAGAGAAAGAACTTTCCTGGTAGAATCAGCCAGGGGGTTTTATTGGACTAAAGCCACAGGAATCCCTTGCAAGGCTTTTTCTTTATAGGTTCATTCACATTACTCCATGGGACCTTATTTGGCTCTAAAATATTTTTTTATATTTGTCTGCTTTTTCCAGAACAGTTGGAAGTCTTACAATTATTGCAAATAAGCTAATTTTATATATACCTAATTTTCACATCTATCTGATGTGAGAGTGCTTTACAATTAAATTAAAATAAGAAGGAAGAACAATCTTGGTGGGATTTGATCTGTAGGACAAAGATTTAGTGGCTCTGATGTAAATCAGAAATTTCTATTTCTAAAATAGAGTCTAAAGTAATTACAAAGAGACTGGGATTATTAAATGAACTTAAAATAATAACAAGTTTTAATGAACTGATTCGATATCAAAATCCACAATCTAACCAAAAATACGCTTTTTGAGAGATGAGTGATTAAAAGTTTCTCAAGACACTTGACAGTATGAATAGTCCTCATCTTCCTGAGGATACTTCCCAAGCTCTTCACTATTTCTTCCCCCTCTGCTGCCTCTAAGGACGTGCATTACTCAAGTGATAAATTTTGGAATACATCCAAAATTATAGGAACACAGTGGGTAACCAGACAAGCACAAGAAGCAAAAGCCAACTTGCTGAAGCTGAAATGCTGACATCACTCTGCACATTCATCATCACAGCAGCTCTCAGGTTTTCTGCTCAGGATTTGGTTCTTTGAGTTACTCTTCTTTTTTTTTTCTCCACTGGGAGACACTCCAAAAATAGACATTTCAACAACTTCACTTTTCATAAGTAATAAAACTTAAAAGACAAATGTCCAGCTCAATTGAATTAGGTGGGAGGAAATAACATAATGTAATGTTTACTCTTTAAGACAAATCTATTAATTAAAACAGTCATGCTCAAGCCACCATCTAGCAAAAATGGCAAGTGAATAATGGAAGTACCAATATTTCTATTTTTCACTGGCAAAGATGGAGGCATCAGAAAAATTTGGAGAATCTCCCCATAGAAAGTATTTTCTAAAAATTTTTCTAGAAATCACCAAATCCTACAAGTCAGCAAAAAAAAAAAAAAAATTACCCATATGTAAATATAAACAACAATAAGATGCTCAACCTAATAAGAATAACAAGTTCATTTTTAATTCATGCTTTACAGATTATTAATAAATATAGATTGATGAAGAATTCTTACATGGGGAGGAGCTATCCCATTATCCCTGGAAAAAAAAACCTTTCCAGACTGTGTCTGAACTTTCATGCAGAAGTTATGACTTTGGTGCATTTAGCCCTCAGTTTTCTCAGTGCACACTGCAAGAGCTGAAAGTGCCACAAGAACTTGCATTACCACAGAACCTTCAATCATATCCCTGCAGATCATATGCAACAAGGAAGGGAAAGGGAAAATAGTCCCTAATCTACATCCTTAGTTTTATATTTCATGTGAGCTGGCCTCATTTCCCATATAAATGAAATACTCAAGTCAGAGATTTGCCTTGCTGAGTTAAATCAGTGCAGGCAAGTACACAGAGCCTCCTGCTGCAAAAGAAATGTCCTTT
This sequence comes from Geospiza fortis, assembly GCF_000277835.1. NCBI lineage: Eukaryota > Metazoa > Chordata > Aves > Passeriformes > Thraupidae > Geospiza > Geospiza fortis. The sequence goes on along the minus strand of NW_005054402.1, from coordinate 592,469 downwards.
TTTGTTCAGCTTCAGGATATTTGTCTGGAACTTAAATTAACTTGAATTAAAGCATTTTAACCCATTTTGTTAAACAGTATTAGGCATCACTTGTATCAAACTGGCTTTTATTTTAATGGCAAATCCCTCTGCACAAAAAGATATTCAAAGAGTCTCCAATTTTTTTGTCAGGACCCTTAATCCCACCAAACTCATTGAGAGGGAATGCTTTCATGGATATGGAGAGTTGGCTTCTACCATATATTCATTTAATTATAGAGAAGCATCTTTCTCCCTTTTCATCTTTTGATCAATTATTCCTATTTGGGAGCTGCTTTAGGCAAGGCCAAAACAACCTGCAAGAGCCAATCTGGAAGGGATGTGGATGTGTATTTAGTTTATTACAAACTGACTGATTTATACTTAGAAAGCACCTACCACTTACCACATTTTCCTCTTCAGAGTATATTTTTGAAAACATTTCAGCTTTTTCCCCATCTGCATTTTTTTTACAAGAGTTACTTTTCAAACCTCCCTGAAATGTCAGCAGCCCTGTGGTTGTATCTCACATAGAATCAGTTTTAACATCTTTGCAAAACCCTGGCACAAACAAGCACAACTTATTTTCAGAGTCTGTAAATATTTTGCTTACCAATATCAGCTTCCCTGTGATTCTTGATGTATTCAGCAAGCTCAAAATTTCCCGCTATTATAGCCACCTAAAAGGTTGTAAAATAGGCACAATTAATATGTTGCCATCACTTGCTAAGAAGGAAAACATGTCACATCACTGACAAACATCAGGCAAAGATATTTTCATTTCCCCAAATGGACAGATTCTATTACTTTCATTCTGCAATACAGATATTGGTATCTGAAACACCAACACAACACAGAAACAACAAGAAATGAGACCTTAATCTGTTTGTAAGAGCACTGCCAGTCCCCCAGCTGCCCATTTCCCAGGAACGCTGGCATGGTGGCAGTCTCAGGAGGCTGCTGGAAGAGCTGCTGCTCTTCACACGGTGGCAGTCCAAGGCAGCAGTGAACATTAAGCACAGCATCCCCAAAGCTCTGGGAGCTGTACTGGTGTGTGGGGAATGCTGCAGGAGAGACACGCTGAAGATATTATCTCCCTTTAATTGCTCCTGCCTCGCTCCTTACCTGAGCAATAAAAACAGGAGCTGAAATGCAAACTACATGAGAGAGCCAAGGACCAAGAGCTACCAATATTCAGGTACCACTAAGGCAACAAAAATCACACTGAAAGAGAGAGACTGGCGAAGTTTATGTATATGTACAAAGTTTAAAATGTCTAAATAGATTCAGTTCTAAATTAACAATTTTCTTTTTCATTTATTTTCTGATTGTTGAACACCAAACTGAATTCTCATTTCAACAGACTTAAAAAGAAAAACATCTCCAATGGGTGTGAGGGAAGCAATTCAATTTTGCCATTGCTGGCTTCTCCCTTTTTCTTCTTCTCCGCTTTTTGCCCTGAAAATCAAGGAATTGTCTTTTCTGGCCCCATTTTGCAGCTCTGACAGATCCTGTTCTCTAGTGGCACTGCAGATTTCCTGATGTATGTGCAAGGCATAAACTGGGCTGGCCTTCCTCACAGAAACTTCTGCATCTACAGGGACCCGGTTAAAAAAAAAATCAAAAAAATCTTGCTGTAGGGTTCTCTTGGATATAGGACTGTATCCAAGAGAGTCAGACATGAGAAATTATTAAAAACTCCATGCAAATGTCTGAGCTGATGACCAAGAAAAATTATTTGCTCGTTTGTGCCTCTCCACATATGAAGAATGATGCAAAGGAAGACTTAAATTCAATGGTCTCCGGGAGTGTATGAAGTACAGTTAATAGCAGCAGTATCTTGGCATGTAACAAACATAAGATTTTGTTTCTGCACTCAGCCTAGGAAATTGAATGGGCAATTTTATTTACCAGTAACCAAAACAAACTAATACGGAAATCCCTGAAATTGAAGACTTTACACCCAAGATGTGGCTGCCCCATCCCTGGCAGTGTCCAAGGCCAGGTTGGATGGGGCCTGGGATAGTGGAAGGTGTCCCTGTCCATGGCAAGGAGTGGATCTGGGTGACTTTAAGGTCCTTCCCAACTCAAACCATTCTGGGATTCTGTGATCAGGGAGGTTGGACACAAGCAGGTTAATGCATTAACACCTCAACACCACATAAACCATCCATCTGAAAATTACTATTTTAAACACTGGTATGCCAACCTTTATTCCAGAAGCCCCTCCAGGCAGAAACGGTTTCTCAGCATGGATGACACATCAGAATCTGGCCCCCAGCCTCTGTGCAGCCCATGATTCTCCCTGGCAAACAGCACTAGGAAACCAACAGCAGAGCTGTACCCATCTTCTCTCTAACTTCCAATTCTGCAGCCTGGCTGGCTCCAGGTTCATAACAGCAACATTCGTGCACAGCTCTGAGGTTTTCTCTGCATTGTAAGCAAGTGGTAATACTTCTCTCTAATGTTACCCCTAATTAGCAGTGAAATTCCACCAAGGGGTGGAATTCAGCAGTGACAGGCAGCTTGCTAGACAGCAGCCATGGTACTCAAATAAAAGAATTTTTGATACTGAGCAGATTTTAAACCTCAAGTATAAACATGCTCTTCAAGTGATAAACACATTTTATTACTTGGAAGAAAAAAGGAAAGATATTTCCAGATAACTAAGAGACAGCTTGACAGGGAATTGTTCCTGTATTTGCTTCTGAACCAAGCAGCAGATTCAGCAAGCTCAAGGAACCATTTTTCTCAATTTAATTCACTTCAGTGCGCTAAAAACAGTATGTAAAATCCTTACAGCAAAATGAAGGAAAGATATGTTAAGATCTAAGGAAAGCAAGGAAAAGTTAAAAAGTACAAATATTTCTTGGCATAACATCAATGCACTTCATTTGAATTTGATGGGTAAAATGTGTGGGAGAAAGTGAAGTCAGAGCAAAATCAGAAAGACACAAAATTATTCTCATTCAACTTGTACAGTTACAAACCACAAAGCATGGCAACCCTAGCCCTTCTTCTATACAAACGTGTCTTAAACCAAAATGATAGTGAGTTCACATGAAAACATAAATGTGAATAACACATTAGGACAAGTGAATGGTCTTCACAAGATCCAGAGCTAGTAACCAAGTGAAGATGGTAGAAATTCTCTCCTCGATCAAGTACCTAAATCAGAGACCAACTGAAGCTCTATATTTGTACCAAATTTCTTTGTACTTCAGAAAAAAATAGTAATGCAGCATGTTGGCAGAAAATACTAGAGTTTGATTCTCTCCGGGCTTCATAATTTACATGGTTTTAAATAGCCATAGTTTGCTTTTCAGGATGTTCTGTAGACAAGTGCTAGATTTAAAATTAAGAGGTTATGGCAGGAAAGAAGGGTTTGTTTGAGCTTTCTTTTGATCACAAGATATCTCTTGGCAGCGAAAAAGTAGCACAGCCAGCAAAACTGCAGCGAAAGTTTGCTTCCAATTCCAGTAGGAACTGGATTCCAGTCATCAAAATGCATCACGTGCATGTTTACAGACATGAAATATCACCATGAAAGGCTGGAGGTAGCACTTTACAACTAGAGGCTATCTACCAACTCTGTTATGCTGAAGCTTCAAAAATTGCAGCTTTTCTAAAACTGCATATGCAGCAGTCTTGCCATAATTCAGGTTCTTACATTCCTGCAGCAAATGTCCTTTCATGTCATTCTTTTGACATCTATCTCACATCAAAAGTCTGTATATCCTCAGTCACATTACTCTGCAAACCTGATAAGACCTGGTTCTGCATCTTGCACGAAATAAAAACATCACTCACACACAATTTGCACTAAAACCTGCTTTGTGCTTTGCCACAATTTTAAAGGGTGTCTTTACTTTGCATCCAGAACCAGAAAGAGTTCACCTGCAGGGTCCCAGTATGGTGTCAATCAAAGCCCAGCAGAAAAGCCTGACTCAGTGCTTTTAAACTCAAAGCAGGATTTTTGTCTGCTGCAGACATTTGGTTGGGAGCCCTGCCACATTCTACTGTACAGAAAGCAGAAATTATCTTGTTGGGGTTTTTTTAATCAGCATTAGAGGCAATTTTATATGAACGACAGTAACCAAAGTGAATCACTTATAAGCTCCCTCCCAAGCTTAATTGACCCCACTAAGGCTGTTAACATGGGTACCTAATTATTACCAAATTACCTTTGATAACACACATGTCTGGCCTGGGTAAGCCTGCCACAGGGAAGCAAGCAGAGAGTAAAGCTAGGCAGGAAGATGGATCTTGGTGGGAGGCAACTGATATAAAATAAAAAGAGAGAATAAAACCATGCATAAAAACAGTGGTACCTCCTCCTATTCCCACAATGATCTGCCTCCAGCATGACAAAATTTAATGGAGTGCCCAAACCAGGTCCCAGCTGGGACACCCTGAAGCACAAAGCCATGGGGTGAACAACTCACTGGAGCAGAGCCAGGAGCTGGCTGTCACTCAGTGTGTGCAGCAGGGAGCTTGACCAGAAATGTTGTGTTTACAGAGACATTTCCTGCGCCTGGGGAAAAGCAGAGCTGTCACAGACACCCTGGTGTCTCACAGACAGATGTTTCTTTGAAACGATACAAGGTTCCAGGGCCTTGTTGTTTGCCATGGCAGGCAGTGCCAGATGCTCTCCTGCCAAGCCAAGGCAGGAAGGGAAGGAGTTTAATCGACACTTGGCCAGTTGCTATGGGTGGTAACCAAGGGACAGTTCAGCCGAGTGGAAACCTGAATGAATGAAGCATCTGCAAGGCAGGGATTGGCAGGGAGCAGGCAGGAGGTGGGAGCATCCCAGCAATCCTACTCCAGCACTGGGCAAGGACCAACACCCTCAACACTGGCACCTTCACAAGTGGGCTCCTGCTCCTGACAGATCATTCTCACCCTTGGCTTTCTGATATTCACAGTCAGAAACAATCCCTCTGGATAAAGGAACCTTCACAAGTGGGTCTCTTTCTCCTGACAGATCATTCTCAGTCCTGGCTTTCTGATATCCGCAGTCAGAAACAATCCCTCTGGATAAATGTCACAGACATGTTTCATGAAAAGTCCTTTCCTTAGGATTTTTTCTCCTGAGAAGCTGTGAGGCCTCAGGAACAAAATGTAAACAATAATTATCTGCTGCTGTGGAATGCAACAGGTGCATCTGTGATTGGTCTCATGTGGTTGTTTCTAATTAATGGCCAATCACAGCCCAGCTGTCCAGACTGTCTCAGTCAGTCTCAAGCCTTTGTTATCATTCTTTTTCTATTCTTAGCTAGCCTTCTGATGAAATCCTTTCTTCTATTCTTTTAGTATAGTTTTAATATAATAGGTATATCATAAAATAATAAATCAAGCCTTCTGAAACACGGAGTCAGATCCTCAGTCTGTTCCCTGGTCCTGGGACCCCTGTGAACACCACCACAGATAAAGGCGCTGTTTAAGTTGCCTTTCAGGAGTAAATTCAGAAATTAAATATTTGAGGTATCAGGTACTGCTTTTTCTGAATCATGTTCTCCAAAGAAACTTAGTTTAAATCACAGCAAATAAAAGTACTTTGTGTAAACAGTGAAACTGGCCAGATGTCCCATTACAGGTTTCAGTGTGACAGTTTCAGTGTTTTCAGACTCTGCATCAGACAGAAGAAGCACTGACTCACCACCATCTCTCTGTTTAGCCACATAAATGCAGTTCTAAAGATATCAATTTACTTACATTCAAGTATTTACATTTTTTATGGGGATTAATGCAGTTTTTTGTTCCTTTTGGGAAATTAGAAGCTGTATTTACACTTTACCTGGCACTAACCTTTCACAACTGGTATTTTCCTGCTCTTGAAACATATCACAGATAAAGATTATATTAAATTAGAGCATGATTTTGTAGCCTGTTAATAAATACAATTTTAGACCTTTATGGGCTAGCCCCTGAAAGGCAAACACCACAGCTAAATTACATTACCACTCTTGGGAACAAACTGCTCCACCCAAGGAGAAACAACAGAAAAAAGAAACTGAAGCTGTTCCCTCTCAAATCAAAACAATAAACTTTGACAAACTTTCTGTGTGGGACTGAAGAGAGCCTCTTAGTCCATTTATGTTCCACTCAGTCCAGGCTTCTGCATTTCTGCTGCACATGCTTACATTTGAGAGACCCAAAGCTCTGAAATGCAGAGCCTTTGGAGGGAGCAGAGGGAGCTGCAGGGTTGGAGCTGCCATTCACAGTGAGCACATAAAACATCACCACTCGCCACCTGCTTTTTGGCCCCCTGCTCTTCTCATCCAGACAATTTCCCTTCCCTGAGGAAAGTGCGTTTCATTACTCTTTCCTTCAGGGCTGATGTTCCACCTTTCTCTTGTCTCTGCCAGCCAGCAGTGTTTATTGAATTATGGCTTTTCCAGAAAGCTTGGATTGGCAGTAAGCTCAGGCATGGTGCCATACATTAAAGGAGGTAATTCTAGCCCAGAAAAAAAAGTGAATTACACCAGTGCAAGTGCAGGTGAACGGACAGGACACTGAGGTAAATCTTCCCTACAGGTTCCTGTCTTCAGTGGGAACCACAAGAAAGAGGTCAGACAACCCTGTGAATGAGACTGTAACCATCAGACTCCAGAAACTGCCTTCCACTTCAAGCACAAGCTCACAAAACCACAAATTATTTCTCATTCCAGCAAGGATTATATTATTTTAACAATGAAAAAATACCACTCAAGCAGTTACAGCCATCACACAACAGGATTGACTATCAGCAGAGGCACATGAGACATTAACACAAGGGAATTTAGAAGGAAGTGTTGGAATCACTTCCTTAATTAAAAGATTTTCAGAAATGATCTTCCACATATCATAATCAGGATGTGTTTGCTTAGTATTAAAAATATATAACCACAGCTTTTGGAGATTGACACCTCTTTAATTTGATACAAAAATCCAATGCTGTTTACTGTGGGACAGTGGAAAGGTAACATAGCTAAACTTCAACGTATTTATTTTCTACCATGTCCTCTGGAAAGAAAAGCTCTTCCTAATGAAGCCACTTTGAATTTAGTCCCAGCACACCATCAAGCACACAGCAGTCATCCCCAAGGACATCAGGAAGTTAAATTTAGGTTGTTAAGTGCCAAGACCCTGTTCCCCTGCGTGCCCGTGTAGGACACGGCAGCAGGAGGCTCCATCCCTGATAAATGGTGACACAAAAGCACGCAGCACACCCAGCAGACTCAAACAAATCCCATCCTAAATGGATCTGCATTAGCTGCTCTCATGTAGCGTGTGGATTTTATAACTCTCTCAGCGGGACAGATGGAGTTCAGTTTGGAAAAGCAGGAAGCAATCTGTGTTCCGAATTTCTTTCCCATAGGTGTGGGATGGAAATGTATCGATCACCCACTGTTGGTTCTTTATGCAATTCCAGGAGCCTGCACTTGAAGAGATGTTTATTGATTGAAAGAGCACCACAAGTACCTGGAACTCAGAGTCCTTAGGAAAGGCATTCTCTTGTAACGCCCAAGCAAAACGTGAAAATGTGGAAAACATTGTTCTGAGCTCAAACCACAATGCACACCCTCAGGTGTTTGCCATCAGAACGTTAAGAATTCCAAACGAGTCTTTCTGTGAACCAGCTGGAAAATCCTACACAATTGCCACAGCCATTAATAACCTAAGGCAGAACTGCTGGACAATCATGAATTCCTTATTTCACATCACAAAAATCAAAGGGCAAAGTTTCACCCCACATTTTGTAGTTCCATGGATTGCAGTTGATTTTTGACTTTGAGGCTACGACACAGCAAAATAAAAGTAGCAGAAGCTTCTTGGCTCATCTCATTAAAAAATAAAACCAAATGCTTGGTTAATATTCTATTAATATCACTAATTCCCTGTCTTTATCTAACAGTGCTGCTGAATACATAGAATATGAATGACATAAAACATGACCTCAAGGAGATACATATTCTTGCCTTATGGAGACACATTTACACTCCAAAACAATATTAAAAAATAATCAATTCTGAAGCGGAGATGTAATGCATCTATTTAGAAATTTGTCAGAAGAAAATTACTTCTTTTGGAAGTATATGGTGGTGCAGTATTTTGTACATTTAATAAAACAATATTGCTTTTGTTGAAAATATAACTGAAAGATTTTATTTTATAAAATAAAATTAATTTTATCCATTTGAAGTTCCTTTTCAGGTGTAACATTTTCAAATTTGGGCAAAACTCACTGATGTAAGGTAAGATAGAATAAAGAAAAGCAGTAAAATTGAATTTATTTTCTTTAAATAATAGGCAGCAAAAGTTTATATTAATTGAAGAAATAACCCACATTCTCTACCAGGACAATAAAATGCTGACAATTTTCCTAAATTACTTCATAGTAATGTTATGAAGAAATACAAGTAAAAAAATCATATTCAGCATTTTTCTGCATGCTTCTTTCCTGGACAGAAGAGAACTCTTAACATTTTTAATTATATAATGTAATATAAGCTCAATATTATGCATTTTGAAAGGAACTAACTGTGTACATTAATAGATCTGATGTCCAGTAGATGGCAAAATATCAGCAACCACCACCTTTAATCTTGGCACTTGATTCATTCAAACCCCAAAGTAATTTTTTTTCTTTTTGTTTCCAATATCCACTTTCTATTTCATTGGAGAGCAGGATTAGCTTTACCTTTTGGATGTTTTCTGTCTATTATCTGCTTGAAAGACAATTTCATCTTCGTCAGGTCTCGATACAACAAAGCACAATAATGTTACTATCCTTTAAATAGTCCTTTGAAGACAGTTTCTTCACCACTGAATTTTTTTTTCCTCCAAGAGCATTCTGCTGCTACTGTTCCCAAATTTGCCAGCACATGTTAGCATACTGTGTACTAAAATCTCTTAGCAACAATATCTTAGTGTCTAACATTTCCCTTCTTCCAACTATGATTCACGGAGCCATCTGTAGTCAGATATTGACATGCAGCATCCTAAAATAGGCACCTTACATTTGCTCAACAACTAGTTTTAGCATCTGAAAATATAAATTGTGGGGAGAGGGCCAATATTTCTGTGAGGCTCCTCAGCATTCCCTGGATCATTTCAGCACTGTTTAAACAAAGGCTCGCCACAAGCGCTTCGCCTCAATATCGAGGGCAAAGTATTCGCGCTTTTCCAAGCGACAGCGCCGCTTACGTAACCCTCTGAGCAATCCCAGGCTTCCCTGGTGAGGACCCCCTCACACTGCTACTCAGGCTGTTTTTAATAGTAATCAAAGATTAGGTTTTCAAGCTCCAAGATCCAAGCGTTCTTCACACCCTTGGAAGCCTCAGGCTCACGGGAAGCATCCCACGATAGGTGGGACAAGGTCAGTGTCTCAGCTGGGTGAAGACAAAGGGACTTCTGCTGTGGGAAACGCAACAATATCCCACACTCAGGAAGAAAATTTACAACCACAGCCTCCCAAGCACTGCTTTTGCCTCCCAAAACTCTTAGCAAGCTTGCCCTCAGAAAATACAGCATCTTTTTTTCAGCTGCAGCAAGTTAACTCTTAGCAGCAAAGACTTTGCCTAACCCAAGTTATTCGTGGCAATGCGCTGTGCAGTTCTGTACAACTTAAAAGAATAGTGCTGTACCAAAAATGCTAATTAAACAGGAACAGGAAATGTTAATTAAAAATAATCATATTCAGTAGAATACATTATATAGGAAGAGTTGATATCATGGCTTTGGAACCGTCTCAAGTGTGAGGAACACACTTTCACCCCAGCAAAATCAGTGGGATTTCATCCACTTCAAAGGAACTGAGATTTTATCCTAAATACTTTTCAGCAATTAATATTTTAAAAACAAGCAAACACACAACAACATGCAGCCAAATACAGCTGGACTTTATCAAAAAAAAAAAGTACGCTGCAAGCATAATAGTGCTGGCACATTTTCCTTGCTAAAACACTGGGTTTGCTTGCAAGAGATTTGACAGCCCCCATGGGTCTTCTGGAATACACTCAGTAGCCATGAAGCTGTGCCAGGGCTGAGCAAATTCCAGTCACAATATGAGGAAGGCAATCACTCTGAACGACCTCTTTTCTGGCTCTTTTAGGTCCTGCAGCGCTGTCTTAGCAGGACTGGACAGCACTTAAAATGCCTGCAGGCATCTTTGTTCATTTTCCAGTCTTCCTTACTAAGATTTAAAAGGCAGAACCTGTGTTTTATTCTGCACCGTCCTTTCATGAACACACACAACTGCATTCTTAAAATCTAACCACTCTTCATGAATTAGCCATGACTGAATACCTCCAGATTAAACTAAGCCTGCATGGACACCAAGATTAAAAAAATGCAAGTCCTTTCCTCACAACATGGGAGTAAATCACTTCTAAATCATCTCCTCCCTAGGCTTTGAAATGCAAACTTAACTCCTAGGACAAAAGGAGTCGTTGTTATGCAAGAACCAGCTTGACAGGAAGTGTTGAACTGAATACACCAGCAAATCGAGCAGAGTTACAAGGAAACATGTCAGGAAGCCTAAAAAGGAACACGCAGGCAAATCCATCCCAGGCACAACTTCGCTGCTTCACGACGTTCTTATATTTCCTCCTATTTCTTGGAAGGAGAAGTAACTCAGATTTTTAAGTTATCCTCCTTGGTTCGGGCTGTATTGAGCCTCCTCCATGGTCACTGTCTCTATTGGGAAATGTTGCTTCTATCTATTCTAAAAGTAGAGAAAAAAGCCTTCCATCTTCTTCCTGCTTCTCTGCTGAAATGCCACCCAGCAAGCTATCCTCAAGAAAGATGCATTTTCCTACACTCGTGTTTTAATAATTAAAACAAAGCAGAAAAAGCCAAGTGTGATACACACACACATTTACAATTACAGACTCATTCCTCAGGAAAATCTAGCTCAAGCTGGAAAGAGCCATCAAAAGCCAGTTATTACATAATCCTTATTACTGCTACATGGGCAAGCAGCGGTTCCAAAGGAGTATTTACTGAAAGCAGATAAAGCCAGGTTGCAGCATCAGATGAATCAGATAAGACACAGCCAGCAACAAAATTGACTTAATTTTCTTAGTCCCCTCCAATAATATGCTAAATCAAAAAGCCATGAAATGCAATCTTCTCCAGCTGAACTCTCCTTGAAAAAGGCTGAGAACGTGTGTTATTTGCTAGGTTTTGTTTTCCTTGGTGCTGCAGGAAACATTGGGCTGTGCAGAGAATTCAGCTCAAGGGTTTACAGGTCTGTGCTGCTGTAGAGTGAAATCTTCCACCTTGCCAGGCAGCCTTACCTCATGGAAAAGCCAAAACCCACCACATTAGCAGCTTCTTCCCTGAAGACTTTCAGAAAAAAAGTCTTCCTACTCACAGCAGACAGACACTTCCCACTATTTCACATCAGAAACTTTCAGGGATTCAGCTCTGCAAACACTTAATAATATAGTGTTGCTTCAAGTGCTAAACCAAATGGCTGGAAATCCTTTTGGAAAGCCCTTCGGATAAAATGCATCGGTGAATAAGACACTGTGATTATTTTACCTAATACATTTGGTGGCTCCATTCCAAACTCTGTGGGTTAACTACAATAAAACCTTTGGAAACAGCAGTCTAGCAATAGTCCATGCCAGTAACATACTCTGATGGAGATGGGATTGCCAACTGCATGCCAGGAATGCTCCCTCCAAATGGCAGTGGAAGAAGATGCTAAGTCTGTCCTTTAGGCACAGATTCTACATTTCTATAAGGAGCAAGAACTTGGATACAGCCAAAGGATAATGCTGAGTAGCCTGTTTTGAAATGCAAAAGCAGATGATGCCACACAGCACTCAACCATCATAAAACTCCAAGCATGAATCCATTCCTGCAGGTCTGAAGTACCCACGAGTCCCACTCACAGGTTATTTTATCTCCCAGACAAACTGAATGGTGTTAACATCTCAAAACAACATGATCTAAATTAGAATTATACAAATCCCCACTGCCTCCTGTAACTTCACCCACGACAACTAACTGTGTCTGAATCACACTCAAGCCGTTCTTAATTTAAGGCAAGAGCTGGTGGTGACCCTTATAAGTTACTTTGTTTATTTGTCCCCTTTTGTAACTTCTGAACTTCCTTCTGGTGGGAGAACAAACAGGTTGGCTTCTAGCTACCTCAGAGAATGCACTTTTCCCAGAGAAATCAGACTGCCTGTGGCAACACCTGAGGCATGTCAGCTGGACAGCCCTGTCTGAGCATGGAGAGAATGGGGAAAAGGGGAAAAGAGGGGTCTTGGATCATTTATGTGGAACACAACACAACAGATGGTCACATGGAGACTCCTCCAGAGTTTGCTTTTGGTTAAAAAAAATGAAGACACATCCTGCAGTTAAGTATTTTTAGCATCTCCAAGCATGGCAATATTTTGCCTTTCTGAATAAAAGGTAATCAAGCAATTTCATTCTTTTATGCCTTACTTCCATTTGGCTGCTTTTCTGAAAAATTACAGGGTTAAAACAAAGGCCAGAAGGGACCAGCCAGCACTAAGAAAACCATCCCTGAGTCAGGAGGAATCAATTTAACTCTATTTTGTATCCATATGTATTTTTCTGCTCCTGTATCTCCTAATATTCTCAGGAATATTTCATCTGCCACTACTTCCCCCAATATCAACTTCCACCCTTTCAGTTATTTCCCTTCCTTCTAATTATTATTATTTTCATTTTAATTAAGTCTTTTTAAGAAATTGTGCTAAGTGTGCCTACATATATACAGACTCATGTACATTTTTGATCTTTAAAGGAAAAATCCATAGTTTGTTCTGGGGTGGTCACTTGTATAGATTTATATTTTTTTCTAAGTATGAATAAGTTCCATTATTTGACTGAAATCAGGAAAAGCTGGAAAAAGCTTGAAGTCTGACTAAAGGCAGAATGTATCATGAGCTCATAGCTGTATATTTTGCCAACTATACCCAATATTCAGTGATTCATTGTTCACACAGGTGCTTCACAAAAGGAATTAAGATGGAAATAAATATGTGGAAAAAGCAAAGTCTTTGTGTAATTGAAGTGCTCCATGAACACAATGGTTCCATACTTGAACATCATGACAGGAAGCATTATTTTATATTTGTAAAGATGCCTTACTGAGGCACCTAATGAAGATTTTGGGTTTAAAAGTAGCTTTCACACCCTTTCAAAAAAAAAAGTCAAAGAAAAATACCTGAGAAGAACTTTCTGCCCTTTCCTGTAAATTTCACCCAAAAGAGAGAAATTAAAAATGCCAATAATCTAAATCTTAACTGGGCTTTGGGAAGCCATTCTGTGAGATGCTGGATATGCCCAGTTGTGTCTGTGTTTCCCCCAGCCAGCTCAGCTTCCAAATCCACGGGTTTAGCTCCTACTCCTGGTTTTGGAGCCCCAGCGTCTGAGTCAGTCTGAGTCAGTCTGGAAACCAGTTCCCACTGCCAGGTTGTTAACATGGAGATCAGCACACAGGGCAATAAAAGAAAATAAAACTAAACCACAACATAACACAACAGGGGAGAGAGGACAAGGAGGGGTGGGTCAGCAGAGTTTTTCCGTGTGAGGAAAACAACACATGTTTTCCCTTGCCCAGACTCCAAAAGAGCTGAATCATTTTGTTTTTCCAAATAACAGAGATAGCAGGCATGAAAAATTTCAGTTCAAATGATTCAAACCTGGCAAAAAAAATATGTGAGCTATTGAAAATAGAGGCAGGGGCAACACACTGAAAGGAGCAATTCTACCTGCAGTGGAGCTGGAAGATTGCTGTTCCTCCTGCAATCCATGGGATGTAGGCACATGGATTATTCAGGCTGGTCTGGGACAGCAAAGGCCAATTATTAAGGACACCTGAGACACAAGCCATTCTCAGGTACAACTCTGCCCTTAAAAGGTGGCACTAAATGCCACCTCAGAATAGCTGCTCTGTACATTGAAACACATTTGTTCTAAAAACACTGACTAATAATTAATTAGCACTATTAGCTAAAATAGTGATTTATTGCCCATTTGAATTATTCATATGGAGCTGCTGATCACTAAAAGAAAAAGACCTGATAAGGTGTAGGGTCATTTTAACTTACTTCATTTCAACAGCTTGTAAATACTGCAAAACTCAGATTTCTGAGCTATTGGATTAATATTTGCTGGATAGGCAATGAATTATTTTACATTAACCTAGAAGCACAAGAAATGTGTAGAAAACCAAGTAGCTGTGGACAGCAATGGGATACCATGGCTTTTCTGAAAGGCTCTTTCTGGAGGTTTTTCTAATAAAATAAAAACTAATACAATAGCATGTAAGTTACTTAGATGGCCCAGCCAAGATGGGCTGAGTAAGTGATTAATAAACAGAACTGGCAATATAATATAACGATGTGGCACAAGTTTCATCTCACCTCAAATTGCTAAATATGAAATACAGGAAAATTTCTGCTGATGCCACGTTCTGCAGACTTTCAGCAATGGGTGACATCAGCTGTACCCAACAGCAATTGCTGACTAAGTAACCCACGAATGGGTCAGGATGAAACACATCCCTGCAAAGGCAGCTAATACAAGGTTAAGTGCTTAACAGGGAAATACAGCCAAGCTTTTTTTGTGTCCACAACACCTGGCAATGCCATTCCAATGCTAACTCTGCTGAACACTGAAAAGGCAAAAGGACACCCAGATCCCAGGTGGGCACGGTGTGGGGTCCCTGAATTAAGTGGCACAGAATTCAGCCCAGATTATTTTTACTTCCTGCCATCTAGTGTATCTATGCTTGCTTTAACAAGCCCTGTGATTTGGTGAGAAGTGAGCACATGCACATTTATTCTTTTGGTGGCAAAAGTGCACCACATTCATTGGACACTGATGCCTGATACAAACTCTGCCACTAATTTTCATCAAAAGAAACAAAGCCTTGGCTGGCCTTGAAAACAGGACACAAATTTATCCACAAATGTCAGGATCCTGTTGTTCCTATAGAATAGCACAGCTTTCATATCATCAATTTTCTGAGCAGCAATTCCAAAGAATCATCCTTTTAATGCTGCTGAGAAAGGGACATAATGGAGGTGACTCAAAGGAATAGATGCTGCAGCTACAACCACTCTCATTATGTACATATGAGATGCTTCAATGTTCCTGCCTGCTGATTACATGAGCAAACATTTTTAGTATGCAAAATCCTATTAACTCAAGGGGATTCTGCATAATTTTGTAACAGCTCCACTTGTGGTGTTTGATCGACTGGGTCAGCGACAGACAGATGGCAAAGAATTAATTCTCTAAGGCTGCTTTATTGCAGGGCTGGCATCAGGGTTTCCTCTACTCACTCCACTGGGATAAAACAGAACTTCTTCTACATGCCCTACACCTTTTTCTCTTCTAAGAGCAAGAACAAGAATGTTGGAGCTGCCAGCACAAAGAGGAAGACAAATGAAAACTCTTCTGTGTGACATTTACCCTCCCCTAAAAAATCCTAAACCAAAAAGGAAAGTTAACCTCAAAGACATAAAGTAACACAATAATCCAAAAGATTATCCTGGAACACATCCCTCCAATAATTAGGCTTTTCTCTTGCTCTATTTCTTGATCACTTCATTATTCTGAGGTGCAGAGAAAAGTATTAGCCAGTACTTAGTGAATTTGTGCTTAGCATGTATTTAGATGGAAAATTATCAGCAGCTTGAAAATGGTGCCTAAAATTAAATTATTAATGCACCGTTTCCCCAGTTTGAGGAAAATGGTCCCCATAATAAACAATAATCTGGCTGGGATTTATTAACAGAACTCTTAAGCTTATGAGATGCACAACTCAGGCCCAGAAAACCTTCAAAATATTGAGGGAATTAAACTGATACAGAAATATTTGGCTGAGGCTTTTTTGAAAGCTCTGTAACTACATGTAAACTTGGAGGAGTTAACTCAGAGACCCACATGGATCCAGCAAAAATTCCAACTGTTTCACTTGTCAAAGCATTTTCCCTTGAATCCTCTGCCAGCATTATCCAAAGTGGGTCAAAATGGCAATGGGGAAGACATACCAAGGAAAGATAAATCAGGATTTCTTTTAGTTGAAAAACTCCTTGGTTTGGGGAAACAGCCCCATTCTGTTTCACCACAGCACAGTTCCTGTTAATGGCACTGTGCCATCATTCTTCCAGAAGCACTGATTTTTGTAACTTGAAAAAAATTCTTCTGTTTTTTTTTTTTAATATTACAGTTTCCATCCTGATTTCTCACATCACTTTGCATCAGGAATGTTTCTCTGACATTCAAGCTAATTAAGCCTGCTTCAGAAATAAGGGTTTGAGGTTGTCAGCCATACCTGACAACCCTTTGAACAAACAATTCTTCTCCATTTGGATTTTTAATTAAGCTTGCTGAAAGTGCTTTCAAGATCAGAAAATGAAGACAAAATTTTGACTAATCCAAACCAAGACTTCCATTTTCTTTTGGAGATGGCAGCTTCAGCCTCTAACGCTGACAGTGCACTAAGTCAATCCCATCCCTGAAACTTAGCCCACCTCTTTGGCCTCACATCCAAGGAAGGAAGAGCTTTTTGGCTAAACCAAGAGGGGCCAAACAAACCAAAGTGCTCAGACAATCCTGGACCACTCTTACATAAATCTTGGATCTTTCCTACAGGAGACTAGAGATCAGCACAGAGCAAGGCACATCTGACTGGAGAACACCAAGGATTTCATCTTTTGCTACCAACAGCTCACAGAATTCTCAAACACATTAACAGCATCACCAGAGGGCGTGTTCCTTTCATTCCTAATTATTCCAGGACAGCTCCACTTAGTGAATTAGATAAAAACCAAAGTTTTCACTCACTCCCTCCACACCTGTGTTCAGCCTTGTACAGTGTGACTTCTCCCCAGACCCAAGTTCACTTGATGTTTTCTTCCCAATATTTCAGGGGGAAGAAGTAGTTCCTTTTTTACCTGAAATGGAGACTGGCTGTTGTAATTCTTGATCTCCTTGTTGGCTCCCCGGAACAGCAGCACCCTTGCACAGCTCTCCTGAAAATGGTGGAAAAGGAAACTTGTTCATAAAGATCCTTTGGCACTAAAAAGACTGTGACTGCTCAGAGGTTATGAGGTGTTTGGTCTATATTTTCATGATAAAAATAAACCAAATAAATTATCTGAAAATTTAAATTGTTAAAACAGCATTTTAAAAATGACAGGGCTTCAGGTGCTTTGCAGTATATTAGAAACACTAGGCAAGGGTAAAGAAACATGCAGGAATACAAGAAGTAAATACCTTATTAAATTTTTAAGCAACTGTACTGACAAAGTTCCATATTTGACAAATGAAATTTTGCACAAATTTGACTCCCATATGGGGTTTTTTGTCTATTTTGTAGCAAAACCAGTACTGTTCACAGAACTGGGATGAATTATATCCTTCCCTCCTGCTAAAAGTTAAACAAAGCAGTTTTACCACTTATTTTGTTGGGGACATTTTTCAACCTATCCTCAATATAAAATGTACGATTTTTTTTTCAGTACACATGAAATTATTTTATCTGCCTATACACACTGCACTGACCAGCCTTGTTGCCTCTCTTTTCCCCTAAAAAATGCCAAGAGTTACAGCACAAGAGGGAAAACTTGGCTTCAGATCCTCCAAACTGAGAAAATCTGCAAAGGAAATCCCTTAAAAACAATTTATTTTGGCCAATACAGTGCATTGGTTAAATTCTTGCTCTCCATGGCTGTTAAATATGACTGCCCACAATCTGGTAGAAATTCCTGGAGGTTCTGAGTGGATTCTCAGAATTTTTGATGATTCCTGTATGGACACTGTTTCTCACTTGTCATCTTTAATGCTCATCTTAGGGTCTTATGCAAATCAATTCACATTTCAAAAGAGTTTTATATTCCCTCATCACAAATATTGCTCTTAATTTTCTTGTGCTTTCTGTGTTGTCTTGATGTGTTGTGATGTGGAGTTCTACCTAATGAGGTATTTGGATGGAACAGCAAATTTGCAGTCAGAGCAGACAAAGTGCATAATTTAGGTATTTTAGTGACATAAATGAAGCTTATTTACAAGACTCTGAGTCACAGGTTAATTTGCAGAAATTATGATTGAAAATCATTACTGTCATTGTGTTTTCTAATTTCTCACCACGGATTCTTGGTCCCATTAAGTCTCCCCATCACAGGGCTGCCCTAAATGTATCTGGAAAGGAGGTTATCCTACCTTTTCCTCAACTGAAAAACAAAAGAATGGATCAAGAAGGTAAATGAACAATTATCTCTTAGACTATAATTTTTAATGATATACAATTAACTAAGATAGTCTCATTTGCTTGCACTGCAATCTGCACTTTAGTTGCATTTTCTCTATCTCTAAACAATTGATCAATGCCCATTTTTAATCAAGAACTTGAGGATATAAATAATTATATTGAACAACATACTGTACTTATTGGGTGATTATTCATTTGTTTATCAGAATAAATCATCCAACATTACAACACCAAAAGAATGATTCCAAAACTCTCTAGAAATTTAACTGAGCTGCCTGCAGTGTAACAAACATGCAAAAGGATTAACTAAATGATTGTGACTAGAACAGTTTTGCCAAAAGTTGTCAAAGAGCTGTTCAACATTTAAAAAAATCCAAGAAAATTTATTTGGGTTAAGTACTGCGTTTGTTTATTTATTTTTAGTATTTTGAAACAAACAGAAGCATTCTTAACTTCACATTTGCTCCTTTTTGTTTCCTCCCCATCTGTCAGATTATATTCAATTTTAATACTAGAACAGCTTTCATATCAGATCCAATCCTCCCAGCGAAAGAGGGCACATTTCATCCCAGCAAAAAACAGACTTACTGCATGGCCATGGAATAACTTTCAAAACCAAGAGTTTATTCAGATCAGGACTTCGCTGACATGCAGGAAAACAAATTTACCAACTTCAGAAAGTAAGCCAAGAAAATTCCCCAGGGAAGACGGGAAGATCAAATGGGTAACGACTCCATCTACAGGAATCTGGAGGTAACAAGGGCACTGCTGTCCTTCCCATCCTCTCCAGCTGGAAAAGGCAGCACCGTTCCTTCCACATGAACCAATAACAACTTTCCATTAAAAAAAAAAATTGGCAAAATCAGCCAGTGGTTAAGGTTCACAGCACCCCAAGGGAAACTTTGTATTTCCACATACACGGGATGAAGGAAAACAGAAGGACGACAGTGCAGGCAGGAGATGTTAAAGTTCTATTCACCAAGCCAAGCTTAGTGACTGTGTAAACATTTAAAAATTTGTAGATGCAGTTTCAATTACAGTCTAGGTCTCCTGCAGAATAACTTCTTCTACTGAGGTCAGGAAAACATATCTCTGCATAAAAAATGCTGTAATTCTACGGAATTACTGTAATTCCCACCTCAAAACTGTATGGTCTTGAAAAATGTCCAATTATCCCCAAAATTCTTTTTTTTTTTTTTTAAGCTGAGGGCATTTTAGACCTAATTGAGGAATCTCTCTTGACAAGACTTTAGAAAAAAAACTAAGATGGTAATTTAATTAAGAAGCAGATCCTTTAACAGATGTTTCACTGTTTACAGTCACATCTCCTGCTTTCCAAATTCAATGTAATATTTTATGTGCTGAATTTTAACATAGTTCTAAAACTCATCCCCCTCCCTGTTCCATCCCTGCAAAGAGAGTATAAAATGCTATCAAATCAAAAGGTTCTGCTACTTGTAAATGACTACACAAGTTGTAGACAAAGAATCCAATATCTTCTGTATAGAGACAATTCCACAGTATTTTACAACTCTTTCTTATTTAATTCTAAGTTAAATTATAGACTAACGGCAATAAATTCTGTACAGGAAACAAATACTTAGATATGAATCAAACCCCAAAAAAGCTGGTAAAGCATAATTTTTATTTTATTTTTTAATATCCACACTCTTGCCACCTACAATGAGCAGCCCTATTTGTAATCAGTGAATGAAACAGCACTAAAATAATTTCAACTATGTTCTTTCCAGATTGCAAGATCATTTTTTAATGCCTGAAGCACTTCATTGCATATAAAATAATGCAGTGATAGGATGAAGGGGAAAGGCTTCAAATTGAAAGACAGCAGGTTTAGATCAGATATTGGGAAAGAATTCCTCCCTGAGAGGGAGGTGAAGCCCTTGGGGAGTTGTGGATGGCTCATCCCTGGAAAGGGTGGTGAGGCCCTGGGGAAGTTGTGGATGGCCCATCCCTGGAATGTTCCAAGCTAGGTTGGATGGTGATTGAAGCAATGAGTTGTAGTGGAAGGGGAGTGGAACTGGATGATCTTCAAGTTCCCTTCCAAGCCAACCCATCCTGTGATTCTGTGAGCTCCCAGCTCCTGCTGGGGACATTTCTGTCCCTGCAGGGGCTCTCACCTGGTTGTAGAGGGCACAGATGTGCAGGGCCGTGTTCCCCGAGGCGTTCTGCGCGCACATGTCAGCGCCGTAGAACAGCAGGTGCTCCAGGTGTTGGACGTGTCCATACCTGCAAGCCTGGGCAGGGATAAATCAATATTTTGGTTATTACACCAAAGCCTAGGCAAGATTTTCAGCAGAGAAGGTGCTGGTTTTACTGAGGGTGTAATTTTTAGAACCACACCTGGTTCTCTGATGGGAGCACAGACACCCAGATGTACATTCCTGCACCAACTCCAGTGTGGGAGCTTCAGGTACAGCAATCCCGTGCTTGAGCTTAACCATCTGATTATTTTGGGAATGGCAGCCTAAGGGATCAGGAAAATACTGCCTTTGGAACTTTTTATCCACTAACATTCATGACTCAAATGTGACAAGTTTTTTGTCCTGCTACACTCCGGAATGCTGACCACCAGATGGCACTGAAGATGATCAAATTGCCAGAGCTTTTTCCCAAACTGCTTACAGGCCTTAGAAAGAAAATCTGGCCAAAATCCAAGTAAATCTTCTTGGTTCTGTGATGTCAAGCAGACACACAACATACACAGGACACCGCTCCAAAACAGGGGGAAATCTTCAAGAGTTACTTTATCTGTCACACAAATAAAAGGTTTGACCCTGGATTTTTTGAAATAAGCCTCTATGAAGAAGATTCATAGAAATTAGAAACTTTCCTGATTAGCAAATAAGCTTTAGAAAAATCACAGTGATTTTAGTCCGTGGCCTCTTTTACTTCACTTCCTTCTTCTCTATGGCCCACTGACCAAGCAGCTCCCAATTTATCATGTTTTAAACTTTGTGGTATCTTAGATCAGCGTCATTCCTACATAAATCAGAATTTAAGGTAAGACATAGAGGTATAGAAATCCATCCAGTCACTTCTGAATTCAGTGGGAGATACAGACTGACACACCTGGCTTGGATCTACAATTTGGAAGTGAAAAGTTAAATGGACTTCTCAGTGCACAAATTAAATCCCCATCCTTCTTACTTCATTGAGGAATGTTTGAATTATTGATTAGTCCAAACAGATTGTTCCTAACCCAGATGCAAACATTGATTTATTTAGGATTACAACCAACACAGGGAGTTTGGAAAGCTCTATTTCATTATGAGAAATAATAACCTTATGTGTATGAGGCTGGGGTTTAAAAAGAGGAACATTTTCTCTCTATTTTTATGGAGTCCAGACGGGGCAATACTGTGATCTAGACAATCCATTTCCCCCATATCCTCAGAAAAATATGGTTAAAAAATAATTCCTTTCTTTTCCCCTACTCTAGAGATGGATGCAAACAACCTTGACCTAGACCCACTTAGTGAAAAAGCTCCAATTCCTGCCCAAATGTGGGTGCCAAAGCTACCTCCCATTTCTTTCCAAGAAAAGAAGAAAAAAAATCTGTGTACTAAAGAATTTAGTGCACAGAAAATAAATTGAGTCAAGATGACCCAGGCAGACCTGTAAGGTTGATTACTTGTATCTTTATTTATCTCATACTACAGCAGTTCAAATTTTTGTAGCTTTCCAAACTCATCCATACAGAGACATGACAAAGTAGCAGCAATGACATTGGGACTGTTAGAATCTTTGAACATTGTATGTTACTGAATTTATCACTGTGCAAAGGGAAATCAATAAAGCATTTTTACGCAACTGCTGGATAGCATTCGGGCGTCTCTGGAGAGGATAGGGAGAGGCTGATGGACCCCAGCAGCAGGATCCTCAACCCAAACCCTGCTGTAAAGTTCAGCAGAGACAAGGGGAAAGCAGCCTAACAAACACAGAAGGAGCATTATCAAGGACACTGACACTGGCATCTCACCAAAAGAAAGAGCTACATGTTCCTACCGAAGTGCCACAAACAGGAATCTAAACTTCCAAGAGTTCATGGCATAAATACGACGAGTGCCATTCTGCATAAAAATCCACAGCAACCAGAGGATTTCAAAGTTACAGAACGCCACTGGAACAGTTTTCTACTTCTTAGTCACCACAGCAGGATGCAAAGTGAATAAATAAAAAGTAGAAAAAGCAGATAGAAAAAGGAAGAAATTTCGTACTTGAATGTGCAGGGACTTCAAAATAGCACTTAACTCTAGAACAACCATGAACAACTTCCTCATGCAAGTCCAACTCCAAACAAAAAGCAAATCTTTCCTACCTGATGAATTTCTTGCCATCCATTTTCATCCTTGCAGCTGACTGTAGCATGTTCATGGAGCAAGAGCTCGCAGCAGAAAGGGTCTCCTCCCACCACAGCTGTGTGGTACAGCGGGGTCAGGCCACAGCTGTCCTTGTAGTTGGGAGATGCTCCCAGCTCTAAAAGGGTCTGAAAGCAATCACAGACTGTGAAAAATAGCTTTTGGAGGGACTTCTAAATAAAGGGTCTTTACCTGAAAAAAATCTGAAAAAGTATGTATGAGGTTGATCATTGACACAAAATTTTTTGCTCACCTATTTATCAGCTGCTAAGAGTGGGTCACAGCACAGACTAAGTTAAGCAAGAAATGACCTTGGAAGAATTAAGATCTAAAGGAATCTATGGGGATGGCACAGAAAGGAGTGGCAATGTCCAGTTTCCATCCTCTCACTAGGTTCAGAAATGTCAGCTCTGTAAATGTTGCATCACCGTTGCAACACATTCACCTCTTCAGTTCCAAGGTGCTTTATCAAAAATGTCATGCAATTTGAGTATCTGTCAACAGGGAATAAGCAAAATCCATAAATCTAAGATTTAATCTAGACCAAAGTGAATTTAGAATACCTGTTAACATACAAAAGAAAACAGAAGACACTGTGTTAAGGCATAATGTGCAATCCATGCCACTGGAAGCTGCTTTCAAAGACTTAAGTGACAATAATGCTACTCCTATTTCCTCAGACAGATCTCAGTGGATCAATGAATAAGCTTAAATTTCACCACTTTTCTTCAACCAGGAAAAGATAGATCAGAAATAAAAAGGCTCCTTATTGAAGGCAAATGCTAAGATTTGACAGCCACAAGAAAGCACTAGAACAAGCCCATCCATTCTAAAGGATCCATGGAGGACAGTACAGTAATTAACTGAAAACAGTCTCCTTTATGCATTTTTTTAACAAGATAACACATAATTTGCCCCTGAAAGCATTTACCTTGAGGGCTACTTGGTTCTTGGCTCTGGCTGCTTTGTGCAGAGCTGTCATCCCATCTTTGGCTCTGAAGTCTAAATGTGCTCCTCCATTTTTCAGGGCTTTTATCACTTCTACTGTGTTGTCAAGCTGAGCTGCCAAAGTTAGGGGTGTTTCTAAGAAAGAGAATAGGATGTACTTGGGAAAAGGTGAGCAAAATTATAAATTTAAGTTACTTTCTAAAATAATATTTTGAATAATGTTCAAAGAAAAGCATAAAATTATCAATTATGTCCTTTGGACAGCAAAGCCCTGCAGATTCCACTGGCTCAGAGTTGTGAAGGAATGTGTGAGATTCACCCTGATAATCAATTTAAGTTTAACTAACTCAAGGTACTCTATGCTGTTTAGTTTTGTTGTTCTGACCTCCACTTTCTAAGTCATGATAGTTTGGGTCCAGTCCTCGGTCCAACATCTTGGTCATTTTTTCCACAGAGAGATGGTGGACATGATCCATAAACTTTTTCAAATTGGCCTGAAACAAAAAGCAAAAAATGAATCATCCTTTGATTTCAAAAATAAAATTTTGACTAAAAATGAAATATTTTTTCAACTCATGTCAACACCCACTGTAGGTAATTGCTAACTCCTGCAGGAAATTGGGATACCTTGGTGTGAAGCTTGGCCAGCTGCTTTTCATCGAGGTTGAACTGTCTGTACACTCTTTTCTTGTAGCGAAACTGAGGGAAGAAGAGAAGAAGAAATTCTAAAACTTAAAAACTTAAAACTCATAATATCATTTTCTCACCTTACCAGGAAGTTATCATCCACTGTGATGGCAGATTTAGGCAAAATTTTAAAAATTTTAGAAATAGGCTCAGTATTTCATATAGTTTTACCTCATTTAAGCAAAATTCATATCTTGTATGAATACAAGAGATCAGTGGAGGTGTGTGGGAAATGAGATCAGCCTCTAGAATCTACAGAAGTAAGCAAGAATTACACTGAAAAGCACTTTTCCCCAAGGATTTCTGTGCACTTTCATTTATAGTCTCAGGCAGAAAGCTGGGAAGGCACGTTAAATAAAAAATATCGATTTCAAAATTGCAGCTTAGCACTTCTGAAATATAAAAACAAAAAAAAAGTATACTTGAAAATCCCTTAGTCAATGTAAGAGGAACTTGCACATGGGAATAGTTCTGATGTTGAACAGGACTGGTTTTGTGAATGAGATTCTGAGGATTGCCTCTCTTTTTGGCTGAAACTCAGTCACATTTTATCCTGAGCAGCTTGGGTGCAGTAGCAAGATCTGTAGCAAAACTCATGGGGGTTTCCATAGCTATAATTTACCACTCTCTCATTGTCCCATGCAGAATTCCAGGAATGCAGCCTGTCAGTTGGACAAGGGACTGCGCAGAATGAGGCTTTAACACCAGCTTTCCACAAAATCACCTTTAACACCTCAATTGCTGCAGTCAACACTCATGAAAAACGATGAAACACAAAGTGGCTGTTTAATTTCCTTACAGCTGTAATGTGGTCATCAGTGACTGTAACTCTGAAATAAACTCCTGGAAAAGGGAAGACCTGAAGCCTTCTCAGGACCCTGATTCTTTTCTCTTGGATTTGTGTTACAGTGGAGGAAGTCTATTAACCACACATTATTAATGGTTGATCTGCCACCATACAGGCAATATCAAAATTAATTAAACGCCAGTTTCATGCCCCAGTTTGCTGCTGTGTTGCATGATCTGGCTCTGCTCCAAGTTTGTTCAGTGCCATGAAAGTTCTGCCCAGTTTATCCCCAACTGCAGAGCCTCTGCAGGAGCAACAGAGAGGGGGAGATCCCAGCACACACCCTCTCCTCCCTTACTGCTTTCCCAGGAGGACACAGAGGCAACCTGTGCACTCTGAAGGGTGGCACAGAGGGAACCAGATGGGGGTTAAAAAAGGCTGCACTGAGACAGAAAGTTCTCTTTGGGAGAAAGCAAAGGCTGGTTATCCAGCAACTACTGCACTGCTATTGCAAACCTCATCACAGATCCAACAGCTTCACCTAGAACCTTACATTTCTTTATTAAATCACCAAATAAGATACATGTCCTGTGTCCTCAGCAAAGGAAAACTCCAAAATCCACTGTCCCAGAAGGGCTGACTCTTTGCAACTTTTTGGGGATGGACCAGCTCCATGAGCAGGGAATGCCAGCACTTCTGTGAGCAAGGGTTCAGACTTGCTGATAAGCATTTCCCAGATGTAATTCAGGTGCATGCAGACACCTCAAATACAGCTTTCTGCACAGTTTGTATCAGAATAGAAATGCTTCAGATGTCAGATCTAAAAATACCTCGAGTGAAGGAACTCCTTTATTGACTGGCTGTGGGTATTCTCTCAGAAGTCTCTCCTCATCCAAAAATTTCCCATCTCTCCCGTTGCTTGCAGGCTGGAACAGTCCATAATTCAGGACATCTTTCAAACTCTGGTTCAAAGTGCACAAAATCCGCTGCTTTGCAACCCACACTGAAGCTTCTGGGTTAAAGCGAATGCATTTCTGCAAACAGAAATTATTTTAAGGAACCCAATTAGTGAAAAAAAAACCCCAACATTTCAACAGTGTCTTACATTCTAAAATTTACAAATGTCATGAATAATAGGGATATGCATAATAAATATACAGACTCCATGACAAAACATTGCTCAACAAGAATTCTATTTCAGATGTGCATTGATGATACCTAATGCACAAGTACTGTGAAAACACAGGACACTTCAAGTCCTTCCACAAACCTCATTTGTGGAAGGGAACACACACATCCTTCCTCAGAGAGAGAGCACCTTCATGGAAAACCTGTTCAAAAGGGATGTTACAAGGTGTTTAATTATCCACTTGATTCTTGGCTGTTCTGATATCAGTTAGATCCAGAAAGATTTCATCAAAAACTGGTATTCAGGCAAGAATTCTACTTCCCTTTTAGCTACATTTATCTGAAGGTAAGTTTATGGGAGGAATGATACAACATGGAGCAAATGACTTGAAAACCTTGACAAACTTCTGCAGTTCTCTGCTTCTTACCAAGCTGGAATTCAGGGACTTGAGGAGTTTAGGGATTTTGCCTGCACTGCAGTCACTGGTTCCAAGGTTCCAGCAGGTGGCAATGCCCAGAAGGCAATTTGGTGCCTCTGATGTGCATCCTGAACACACAGTGCTGTTTCTGCTTTAATCCTTTACAGTCTTCAACATAAAATGAAATGTTAGACTTTGTCACAAGTAAGGCTGGCTAGGAAGCAGCTTTCATTTCCCTGACTTATTTTATTTTTCAAGATGTTTTGTGAAAAGTTTGGGGGGTTTTATATGCTGAAGGGAAGGAGAGAGGGATACAAAGTAGATTGTAATAAGTATTTTCCTTCCCAAACATCCCAGTAGTTACAGTATTGACATAGCAACAACGCAAATCTGTTTGAAATCCCTGTGTTCCTTCTGTACCTCACTTGCCCCATGACTCCTACATGGATTCAAATTTCAGTACAAGATTCAGACTCAAACATCAGCACTTCTCAGCAAAACTGTCAGTTACAAGATGTGCAATGAGCCTAACTTTAAACATTATCCACACATCTGAAGGACTTCAGTGAGTGTTATGCAAATGGGAAGATAATTTTGAAATTACATGTATTTTTTTCGCCAAGGAAATTCTTTCTTACATGAAACAAACTAATTTTGGACTTGTATGACACTGTTTTGATTTTAAAAATACAAAGCAGTTACTTCTGATCACAGTTTAATTAAGTCTGCTGGTTTTTAATGCACCTGGAGAATCCAACACATCCAATTTTGTTCAGTCTGTTCCTGTGTTCTCTCTGTTCTTGATGTCAGGCAAATATTTACAAACTAATTCAGTGAGAGCTGCAGCTCTTCCAGCAATTCATAAGAAACAAAAGTGGGCTTATTGTGAAAAAATCTGATTCCATTAGCAATTTAGAATGAAATAAGATCAGTTATGTAAAAAGTAAGTTGATAACTGGAGAATTTTTTGCTACCAAAATTTTTCAGGCTGAGAAAAGTGAAACTAGTGAGAAAAGTGATTATTTATGCTTTCCATGAAGCCAGGCAGGATAGAAGTGGAGCTGTTACCACTCTCTCAGAGGCAGGTGCTGACCAAGAGGATAAAAAGAACCACTCAGATGCTGCATAAGGTGCATTTTCCATCAGCCTGTCCCTGGAACAACTCCACTGTGCTGCTTCTGTGTCCTCCTGGCAGCCCTCCAGGCAGGGAGCACCACAGGCACCCCCTCTATCCTGCAGACAAGTCATTAGTCACTGCCACACTCTGTATCCTGAGGAAACATCAGCTCAGTCACAGCAGGACCTACACACAGGCTGTTCCAGTTATGAAATAAGGAACAATTCATTAGGCACACGTGGCGTGGTGGCCACAAGGAAAGGAGGCAGCAGCAGAGTCAAAAAAAAAATTGACAACTTTTTTTAATCTTCAAGGGCAAGAAAAAATATTAAAGAATAGAGATCTTTCAGTGACAAGGAACTACAGAAACACATGAAACAAAGATGTTTTGCACTGACAGATACATTCACTGTAAAAACCACAAAGAACAGCCAAAAAAAAAAAGCCCTGAGTGGCTCAAAGTCACTGTCAAAACCACAGCAGGCCCCTCAAAATGCAAGTGCAGCAGCAAGACAGCACGTCAGCACTGGCTGCTGAGATGCAAGGCCTGTGTTTGGGATGTGAAAGCTCCTTGGATCACAGCAGACATGGTCAATTATAATCTTGCATTCCT
>NW_005054402.1:534728-564092 GCF_000277835.1 Geospiza fortis | reverse complement strand
TCCTGCACACTGGTGAGAGCAAGGGAGGTGAAGGACAGGATGGGAAGCCAGGGAAAACACAACTCCCCCAGGTGAAGGGAAGATATTAATTCAGTAGGAATAATGCTTATGATACAGAATGTCTGAGGGATAATATTTATCTGCTTAAAATCAATCAGCAAATATCTTTCTGCTCAGCTGTCAATCACACAAACTGTGCTGTGACTGAGGGACACAACAAAATGGTTTGCACTGCTGCCTCCAAAAATATGATTGCCAAGATATCAAAATATGAATTATTCCTTTCAATGGGAGCTGTTGATATTAAAGATGAGACAAAAAATGGGAAACACAAATGAGAGTTTGGCATCACGGAAAGAAAAGGGAACAAGTCCCACATTTTGGTTTGTGCTGTGTTCAGCTTGATTCTCTGCTGAAACACTGCTCTCCTTCATCAGGCTGCACTCAGGAAACACAGAATTCATGAGGGGACAGGTCAGAAAAACCAGTCAGGCCAGGCTGTCAGTAGATCACCTGCCCGGATCAAAGGCATGTGAACAGATACCAGCAGCACAAAAATTCTCTCATCAAACTGAAGATAAAACAAGGAAGAGCAAACAGAAAGCAGCAAGGAGCTATCAGGCACAAAGTGGGATACAGAAGAATACTTGAGAAAAGTTGCAAAAAAATCTGGAGGATCTATGAGGCAGCACAGTCTGGAAACAAGTGATACTGGAGGCATCCCAAGGAAAAAGGGGACTCGAGCTGCAGTTGTCACAACTGGATTCCTACTTTAAGGTAAAATGTGCACAAAGTAAACAACAAAGTGTGTTATCTGAGAAGCAAAAGCAGTAACGGAAAAGATTCTTAATCCTAAAACCCAACAAATAATTAAAAAGTAAAGAAAGGATACAAAAGTATAAAAAGCAATGCAGAAACAGACACCAAGGGGCTCCAACTAAAGCTGTTGCTATAACGAACTGTCACTTATCAGACAATATTTTGCCTAGAAAGTCCAACATAATTTTAAAAACTCCAAGACCCAGGGGAGGAAGGAACCAGTAAGTGCTCATTGTTGCAGTGGAGCAGCAAAACAGATGGGCAGAAAGCATCTCAGAGAAGTCTTCAGCAGACCCAAACCCATCTCAGCCTCAGAATTTAATAAAATGTATGGATTTGAGCATTTTGACTTTAAACATAACCCACAGGGAGCACATAAGTACAGAGTAAGACAAAAGAGTGGAAAAAACACCCTGTGTTGATAATAAAAGGACAAAAACATTCCTTAAAACCACTGGCTGACAGAAGTGGTCTCAGTGTCTGTGGCAAAGAGCAATTCTAAGCACAAAACACCATCACTGCCAGAATATCAAGGTAAAGGAGATTTTCTTGACAACAGGTCCTGAAGAACCAGACTGATTTCACTTAGAAGCAGCATCACTTGGGATTTGTTCCTACATAGGCTGGAAGAAGAAATGGATGCAAGATGACTGGGCCTGGATTCAGACCAAATAATATATGCCAGATAACACAGCTGTTTTACCCATGCTTCTCAGGACTGGAGGGCTTTCCATGCTCTCCATTCCCTCAGGAATTTTACTGAGCTCAAGAAATCTTTCAGTTGTTCATTTAAATATTCTCCACCCTCCTGTGAGAAGGATGACACATTGAATACAGGTCATGCACAGAGGCAATAAGAAATTACCATTTCTACCAAGTCGTGTTTCAGTAAATTGGGTTATCACCCAAACTGAGAAGGAGACAAAAAAAATAACTGAAATAAAAACTGAAAAGCAATTGTTCTTAAGGGCTCCATATGAACTTGTCAAGCTTCACATTGTCTTCAAGTTTCAAATGAGAATAAAAGAGCAACAAGACAGACTTCCTACAATGTGTGGTAATTTATAAAGTTTTCCATGGCAGCACATCCTACTCGTGGTGCTTGGTGCTTATCTCATACCTGCAGGGGAATAAAGGCAGTTTGTACCACAGCTACTGCAGACAAGCAAACTTCATTCTCTGGAAGTTTGGCTTTAGAGCTTCCCAGTGGGC
The DNA here is from genome assembly GCF_000277835.1 of Geospiza fortis. Lineage (NCBI taxonomy): Eukaryota > Metazoa > Chordata > Aves > Passeriformes > Thraupidae > Geospiza > Geospiza fortis. The sequence goes on along the minus strand of NW_005054402.1, from coordinate 562,061 downwards.
TGAATTTTATCTAAACCCCTAAACTTGTCTTCCTCAGAATAAATATAGTCTTGATCATACTCCCTAAAAACCAAAAAAAGTAAATTATGTTATTTCATGCTTCTTTGATTAAACAGACTAATTTTAAACACCTTGTATGTTAAATTAATTATAATTACACAGGAAATGGGGCCTATGCTTGCTCTGGCTTGTAACGTACAACAGCTCAAATTCTGATCTTCTCCACAATTTTCTCTACCACATTTAATCCACCAATATTTCTGTTTGCTAACTTGAATCCAGGTTTCACTTTCCTGCACGAAGAGTTTGTGGGCTGATAAATTAAATAAGAAATACATCAGCTGCTTTAGAATCGCAAACAATTCAGTTACTTTTCATGAAGTGTTTGTTGAAAAGGAAAAAGAAATACAAAAAGGCAATAAAAATGAACAAATTTTTAAATTTGTCTTAATACCAATAAGTAACTTATTACTGATCTAAGCACAAGAGTAATGAAATGAGAGGACTTCAGGAAGCTACTATCCCTGTGGTTTTAACAGCAGAGTAAACATAGCAGAAAAGTTGGTATTTCCATTCCATTTTCACAGATCTGTTCATTGGCAGGGTCACAGATAGAGCAAGCTGGTAAGATCATCAAAAAAGAGCTCCAGAACCACACCTGTCAAAACAGCTTTTCCCTGTCAGGCTGCATCCAGCCCATCTCTATCATTCTAAAAATGAACTTAATTAAGGAGAGAGGAAGGGCTTCATGAGATAGATCTTGAACAGCAGCAGGACATGATGTAGCTCTTACATGTTGGCACAGAGTGATGTACATGGCCCACATCCATGAAATTGAGGTGTTTTTATAATCTTGGAAGGCTGGTGCCACCCCTGAAAACCCTGACAGCAGCATTCAAGGAGACCCAGGGTAATTCAGATAATTAATAAACTCAGACAAATTGTGGTTCTAGATGGAATCAGTCTCTCCCAAGACTTTTCCAGCATGACACTGTTATTCCTATCACAGCATTCATGTTGGTTTCTCTGGCTGGAAGGTTCAGAAACAACATACTGTAGTAAAGGCACAGCAGCAAAGGAGGAAAGAAAGGTTTATTTGCGCTTTTTTCCTCATCTTTACACTCTAAAAGCCACAGGCTCTCTAAAAGGGATGTCTTTTGCGAGGCAGGTTGACAGAGAAAGACAACAAATACAGTAAAGAGAGAATTTGATGACCTCTTGCAGGACCCCAGTGTAGTGTCAATCACAAACTATTTCATGAGAAGAAGAACTAGAGAAGCCATATATATATATATATATGAGGCTTTCATAGAGTTAACATGTGATTTTTTGATTCAATCTTCATCTTCTGATAAGGTTATGGATTCCTAAGTCTCTTTCTTTTACCCAAAATCTCTGAATGCAGATCAGAGAGATATTTTGCTTTATGAACATGGCTTTCATCAGGGCAACACACTAAATTCTCTTGGAAGGGATGGTGCCTTTACTTGAGGCAACCAGTCAGATAAACCACGGGGATACAAAGCATAGGCATTAAAACAAAACATGAATTTTGTCTGTAGCATGTCAAAAAAGAAAGTAAAAAAGGGAACAGGTGTACTGCAGGTTGAAGCTAGCAAAGCTAATCATTAATTTCACTTTGTTTAATTGCAGTGCACTCTGCCTTACCGTTTGCTGCAAGTCAGGTATGATAATTCGAATCACTAAAGTGTTGCTCTGACTATCTTCCATTCTGCTGCTTGGCTTTTCTGCAGTTGCTCTAATTGTGTCATAAATAGTTTCTTCTTTGGAGCTGTCTGATTCAGACTCAACAGAATAGTCAGAGAAGCTTTGTGCCATTTCATCTTCACTTGATGTAGGGCTACGAGGCATGTTAAAGTTTTTTATCCTGCCAATACAAAGGAGAAAAAGAAAAAAAAATAAGTTACAGTTCAAGTCTTCAAAATGAATCAGCTACATTTTTTTTTCTTCTTGGAAATGACATGCATTTAACAAGGAAGTTTTATGGTTTATCCTCCTTTTATTTCTTTCTGTCAGTTATGTGGGTGTAAGGAGTGTAAAGGAAATAAATCTGGCTACCAATTTACTAGAGAAGAGGAAGGGCAGGAGAAGGAAAAAAGAGTAGTAAAAAAGAAGATGACCTTCCCAGGCACACCCAGGCTCCCAAAGGATCCAGAAAAAACAGCACAATTACCCAGTCCTGTGATAACCAGCCCTGCTGTAAACTCTGCTAAGAGCTAGGTCTGGCTTTGAAGCTTCCTCCTCCCAGTGAAAAGACATTTCAGGGAATTAATGTAAATTCTAAACTAACATCATCCTGTACATCAAGAATCTGCACAGGTGAGGCTTTCATAAAAGTCAGTATTCCCAAATAGTGGAACCAACCAAAAAACAAAATCCTACAGGGATCCAGACAGACACAGATGCTGCTCTGTGGTTTGTGACTCACATAACATCCCTTTAAACCAACACCACCCAAATCTGCCCATTATATATACTCTGAGCTTAGAATCCATTTTAATCTGTGCTATAGCTTAGGCTAAAATGAAAGTCATGTTTATTCCAGACTAAAGACATCTGTAATCAGGGGTCTCACACTAAGAACAGCAGAACATTTTCCTTCTGGGTTTTTCCACCTACAAGAGCAAATGAATTTTGTGGTTTCGTCCCACAAACTCAAAGCTGCTCCAGGATATGAAAATTATTATTCTGTGGAAAAATGGAGGAAAACATTTACAGTGGGAAAAACTGAAAAGGCCAACAATAAACTCTGCAGCGCTTGGACATCATATCACTTTTCAGATTTAGGAGGCCAGAAAAATGTATTATTATTTTTCTTTTTTTCCCGTGAATAATCCTCCAAGACAATTCCTCCGCATTTTAATGCAAAATAAAAATTCAGTTAGAAGAAAAATAAAATAAAGAAAGAAAGAAAGAACGAACCAAACAAGCAATTCCACTGCCAGGTCACACTTAAAAAGAACCAGTAAAGCAAAAGTGAAGCATGGAAGGGGGAAGTGACTTGATCACTCATGAACCAGGTGAGTGTATTGAGGTATCCAAGTACACATTTTCTATACTGATCTCATCCAGATCAGCCCAAGTAAATCAAGTCAAACAACAGCAAGGGATAAAAGAGCATTTTTTACCACTGTGTCTAACACTTTAGTTGAAGTCATTCCCTCTTCACTGCCCAGTCACTGTCCCAGCAGTAACTCCAGAGCAGGGACCAAAAGCTGCCACTGTCATTTCCCATTTTAGGCGCCCATAGGTTGCCTGGGCAGTGGAGAGCCAGGCCTGAGGCTGGAGGTCAAGGACAAGCATTCCCACAGCACATCACATCACACCCCCACATCATCAAGCTTTATTGTTGTTTCTGATGAAGGATAATTCTAGTGTTATTACCCTCAGCTATAATTACTAATGAAGACAAAACCAGTGCATTCAGAAACCTGAAAGCAAGCCAGTTCACAGCAGCTTAATGGAAGGCTCCATTTACAAAGGAAAACTCTGCAGGGAGTATTTCATTTTTTTGCTGCTTCAGTGAACTGTAGATTAATGCTGCTCTCCAAAGCACCTTAAGTCAATAAAAAGCATAAACATTTCTGTGGTTTCTCTATTTGTCTGCCACTGCTAAAACATGTGAACCCAAAATACAGCAGGACAATACACAAAATTTAAGGGCACAAGAGGTACAGGCCAGTGAGTGCGAGCAGAAAGACAAAGACCAGCACGTGGTGTGTCCGTCCCTAAAGCCATCTGAGAGCGCAACACATTCCAGGGCAGTGGGTTTGACAGAGAGCAGTAAACTGCAGTTATACAGCAGCCAAATAAGAGTTGGGTTAGGAGGAAAAAACTTCCCCAGGTTTTGGCAAGTGGATTTTCATGTAAAAACTACCCAGGAATAGCTCATTCTATAATAAGAAAGGAAAATGTCCAGCTGGAAAACCAGCTCCCAGGAATCAAGCCTTTGAGTTGAATAAATACTGGGACAAAGAACTTCTTGGAGACTTGTCAACAAGGCATAAGACACCTAATCTTCTGGAAAATAATGCACAAGTAAGCATGGAAAGGATAATGAAAGTCTGTATGCACAGTGGCATGATGAACAGGACATGGGCCCCACTAGCACAGTTGGGAAAGAGATCATTTAAACACCATTTTTTAAACAAGACCATCTGAACGCTGGAGAAACTGGAAATTTGTTTGGCTCATGTTGTGTGGAAATGGAAGATCCCACCACTTGTTAACCAGAGCCACTGGCTATCACGGCTCCCACAGAGAAGCTGATATCTTTTGGGAACTGTTTCACTTTTGTCACAAGGATATCCCAAAAGATTTTTCCACAACCAAACTTATTATATCAGGAAAAAAAGGCAAGTTGCCTGGCTTACTAATTAATACTTGTATAACCCATGAAAATATTGCATCCCAGATTCCTAATTCCTACCTGGCAATTCATTGGTTCAACACAGCTGAAACATAGATTAGGTTTATCATGGTTGTCTGAGATGCCTTCTTCCCTTTCTTAAAAAAAAAAGAAACAAACCAACAGATCATAGGATTCCTACAGTTAAACCAATCATGTTTTGTTTGTGGCTGCTTTTTTTGTGTAGAGGAGTGCTGACAAGATTCTCTGTAGATTAATAAAAACAGATGTCATTATCATCCTGGCAGTAAACACACCATGAAAAGTGTCACACCAACAGGGTTTGTTCCACCTCACGTTGTCTGTTCACATTTCTCAACTCCTGGACACTGAGTGTGCCCCAGCTCCAGGCACTGTCCTGCCCTGGCCTCTGCACATGCCCTAAGCAAAGCAAGCTTGAGCTGCAGCTGGCTAAGCACCTATTTTGACAGAGGAAGGCCACAAAGAAGCAGGAAGATGAGAGAGTGAAAGGATGGCTTTATGCTTCCCTTGTTATTGAACTTCTCCCCCAGCCCCTTGCCCTTTAGCTCGGCAGGAGCAGCAGGATGTGCACCCAGCCTCTGGGGCTGTGGCCAGGTGATGTTCCTCAGACCAACAGGCCAGATGAAAGGAGCACAGCTCAGACTGCTGCCTTCCCTTTACAGGTGCTATTTTTAGATTGGTTTTATCCCAGTCCAGCCCACAGCTTTCACAAAATCTGCTGGAATCTCTTCTTCTGCCATTTGCTGCCACTGCACCATTAAGGAGAATTTCAAACAGTCCAAATCATGACCATCAAACTCCCTTTTTCTCTAAAAAAATAAGTATTAAAAACCCTACAAGAACATTGCAAAAGGCTGGAATTAAACAGTGCACAGTTTATCAAATGGGAAAAAATTCAATTCCCAGAGCTCACTCTCAGGGAGAAGGGTGTGCTCCAGAGAGTGCAAACAGACACAGCAGGGGAAAAACCAACAGCAGCAACAGACTAATCTATTCTTTGGAGCCTTAAGGTTGTTGAACATCACACAAAAGGAATTTAATAAATATACATGTCTACATATATCTGTAAGTTAGATATTGTAAACTTGATGTGAAAGGGTTTGAAATATCAGTAGAGAGACACACTGGACAGGGGATCTTCATTGAACATCCAGGTATTATCAGATAAAACCACTATAAAAACCACATTTGAAAATCTTCAGCTTACTTATAGCTCTGTGTGATTTTTGTTGACCCTGCAAAGTACCAAACCCTCCTGGTCTTGTTTGTCCCTAAAACACAGCTGAGGCACAAGCACCAAATGCCTTGTCCAAGGCCAGGTCTCAGAGCAAGGTTTCAAATCCAGGGGTCACTGACTCCTAGTCAAGATAAGACCAATCTATTTTTATATAAACATTCATTTGCACAATAGCAGCCCTGTTTCCTGCAGGGGGAAGCCCTCCAGACTGCTGCAGTGAGGCCAGTTACAAACCTACCTGTGGGAATATCTGGGATACAGAGTAGGCATTGTCACAGGCTGAGTAATGTCATGAACCAGACTGTGAGAAAAGTTTGCTGGGAGAGGAACAGTCACTGCTAGAAAGAGGTATTTACTCATTAACTCTGAAGGAAAACTATTCAGGAAAGAGATTCCTGTGTAAAACCTGCCAGAGCCCCCAACACTTGGATTCTGTGGCTTTATTCAGGATTATACATATCAGCTCAAGAACCAGCTTGATGAGGTACTAAATTAAAATGCTGGAGAAGATCAAGCATTTTCTTTTCTAATTATAATATTAAAACAAAAATGCACTTCAGACAGAGCTGAAGGTGGGGGGTTGAGTCCCAGCACACCAAGCATTTCACATCTCCCCCTGGTTGGGCAGGAAAGGCCATGCAGAGGAAAATTTGAATTGAAGACCAATTCCAAAGGGCAATTTGCAATTTGATGGGTTCAAGCTCCCTCTGCACTCCTTGAAAGCTGGCAGTAACCAGCACTGCCTCCCAAAAAGCAAGCCCACCCTTCTGCTCACCCCAGACTGCTTTAACACAAATAGTGAAGCAAAACAAAGCACTGATCCAGGTCAAACTCCAGCTCTTTTTCTTTTTGTTTTTTTTTGAGAGGTTAGTTTCCAAATCCATCGTGCCTCTGAACAGGATCACTATGCAAATGTTTGCAGAAGCAGCAGGAGAAAGATGGCACAGGGCCAGAAGTGAACTGCCAGGGCTTGAAAAGGGCAGAACCACTTCATCCAAAGTCAGCATTAATGTTTGCAATCACAGAGTGGACCTGAGACACCACTGCCTGAGCTGCAGGAAAGAGATCTCCACAAACAGAGCCACCTGATTAACCCCAGGGGAAATGTTATCAGCACCCAAATCCCACAATTCCAACCAGGGCACAGACACAAAACCCAGCCAGGCAAAGGCAAAACCTGAAAGAAAATATCTGCAAGAAGAAAGCCAGAGCATGCACAAGGAGTGCTAAACAATCCACAGCAAAACCTCAGGGGAGACAAAGCACTTGCAGCTCTCCTGTTCTCCCAGCTCCACCAGACAGGAACAACTCCGCTAATTACAGCTTGATTCCCCATTCAGCAGTCCCTCACTTAAATTCACTTCCTGGTGATGATGTATCTTTCTGTTAAATAACTGAAACGCCCACATAAATATTTTAGAAGATGAGTGCTGACACAAATAGTACAGTACAAGAATGATGAGCAAAAATTCCTCCTGTACTTTTCTCTGAAGCTGTTGTTTATCAGTGTGGCATCTCATGCTTCCAAGATAAATTATTGATTGGAAATCAATTTTCAAAATCAGTGGTCATATCCATTGATTCTCATCAGCACTACCAGGAGATTGCTTTCACTGCCCTGTTAAAGAGCAGATTTAAGCAGCCCTTGATTTCTTTGCTGGGTGACCAGCACAAGTGTCAAACTGTTTTGCAAAAGGGCTTGAGTGAGACTTCACCCCACCTTTTATTTTTTAAGGAAACAAAGAAGAAAATTGTGTGAAGAAATTGTCAAACCTGCCACTTATTTCTGAGTTCTCTTGTTCGTGCCTATTTGCACAGACTTGTTAAGAAGCAGCTAAGTCCCATTAACTTTTGGTATTTAGAGTCTTAAATGCCAACATCATATGATTAAAGTGGGTTTGTAAGCAGTCCCACTGGTAAGGTAATTTTTTTTACTTTAGTATTTTTAAACATAGATACTTCACCATTATCACTGCTGCACACACACAAAATCTACACAAGCAGCCTATTTCTGCAAATGCAGGGTAGTTTTGAGTTCCTTTCGTTACCAAGCAGCTTTGGAAGCTAGATTTTCCCTTTGTTCTTTGTCTCTTCTACTTAGCATTTATTTTCCCTGTAAACTATTCAGCTGGTCACGTTATCTCCATGGAAAGGCTGAAGTTCAGCCAGGCAGATGTAAAGAGACATTTTGGACAAGGATAAGTACAAAGAATACCAGAGACAAGCAACTTCTGCTGAATGAGGAAGGCTGGAAGACAGGCAGAGAAGCAGATGTAGAAAAAGCTTTTGAATGTCTGAAGTGGAATTTCAACACGAAAAACATTTGAAGTAGGATTTCAACATGAGAAAACAGAACCTGCTGGCAGGAAGAGGAAGCAGGTGTAAAGATTTAGGACAGGGTGGAGCAGTAAAATTGGTTAGAATAGATACAAAAATGATTCAAACATATTAATAGGGGAAGCATAGCAAGTATTTATAAATGTTAACCAGCACAGGGAAGTTTGCAGTAAAGGCCAACTCCCAGTGGCAATATAAGCTCTTAAGTGGCTTCTTTTAAGCCCCTGCAAGGTTTCCAGAACAATTCTGGCTGACCTTTAAATAAAGGTCCTTCTTCCAGACAAGGAATTAGGCCCAGGCCCATGAGCCCCACAGAGCTACCTTCCAGGCTCTGCTCATTTCTACAGCTGCTTTTAGCATGGCCTCTAGTTTCCACATTTATTAGAACTTCTGCTTTCCAACAGATAGACAATGGTGCTCCTAAGACATTCTTTAAATACTCCTTGCAGTGGAAACTATGGTTTACTTACGGCAAAATAATAATCACTTTGAAGTATTAAATAAGATCTTTACAGGAATTGCATGCACTTTGTTGTAAAAGCAACATTCAGTTTGAAAATTCAGCTGTTTACTAGGTATTGATCCAGAATTCTAAACCACTTTAAACAGATGATAAAAAAAAAATCACTAAATAAGTAGCAGCTAAATAACTAATCCAAATAGGGTGGAAAGCAATAAAATGTTTTCAGAAATGCACCAAGCACATTGTCCCAGGTACACAACTTGCACCCAAAAAGTGAGATGCCTTCTTGGACTCAACATTGTATTCATGAGCAAAACAACAGTCAAGATATGAAAAGCCAACTTGAAACATGGAAAAAGTCATCCAGTTCCAGATCCAGAAAGGCATTTCTTCATAACATGACAGCTTTTACATAAAATATCACAAAGAAATTCTTTACTGTCAAGGTGGGGAGGCGTTGGTTGCCCAGAGCAGCTATGGGTGCCCCATTCTGGAAGTTTTCTATGACAAAATAAGCTGCAGATGCACTGACTGAAAGAAAAAATTCCCCTTCACTTATCCAAACCAATGTGAGTAGTTACAACATGTTCTTGAAGTAATACTGAAGTACTACACCACTTCAATTTTTAATAGTCACTGTCTGTTTCTAAGAAAATAGATTAAATGGTCATTTTGGGGTGCCCACCAAATTTTCTTACCATTTAGGGCAAGGCATTTTACTTTCCAGCCTTTCTGCTCCCAGCCTCTGCTTGCACTTAGCTATGTAAATATCAGAAAGATTATGATATGTTGGAAGGAAAAGGACATAAGAGAATTTTAAAAGATTTACAACAGGAGTCTGGAAAAAAAATAAATCAAAGCTTGTTGAACATATTTGTGAACCTCAATTTCACATCCTTGATGGACAAAGCAGCTTTGTTGCTTGTTAATTTGCATTTGATGTTTATCAACCTCTTTCCTCTTTACCCATAGAACATTTTTTTCTGATAATTGAAATACAAACAGAATAAAATGTTAACAGAGAAGCACTGCTGGTGTCTTGTTATGTAGATTAGCTCAAGCCCTGAATGTAGATAAAGCAGATTTCCCCTCCTCCTTGCACACAGGTTAGCATTTAGAGCTTGCTATGAAATTTAACCTGAATTTTCCTCAGATGTGATCCTGGTGGTGACTACTATGTCATTTGATTTGCTGTGTTGACAGAAATAGTCTCATTGTTTGCTTTAGTTTAATCAATGGAATAACATGCCAGTTTAAAAAAAAAGCAAAACTTCAAATAGATGCTCTGTGTTTCTTATAAAAAGATGAGTTATCTTTGGTTGAGAGCAGGCACAACAAATAAAATCAAATACCCTTTCTCCTTGTGTATGCTGGGGGCTTTTTTCTCATTTAATTTCAACAAATTCATTTCTATTTCAACTCAGCAGGCAACACCCGTTGAGGTTTGCAAGTGTTTGCAGGTGGGATTTGGGGGCACAGAGCTCAGACTCTCCAGGTCTGCAGTTCCAGGCCAGTCCTCTGCCAAAGAGCCTGCAGGGGGAGATTTTCCCTGACCTCCCCAGCAGCTTCATTTCTTTCCTTAATCCAGTGGGAAGCAACAAACCAACGGTGACCCACAAAAGGGAGGAGGAGGAGGAGGAACAGGGCAGGTGAGCAGCTCTTGGTGTAGCCAAGCACCAGGGCAGGCACAGCCACGTGCCCTGTCCTCAGCATCCCTCTGCCCATCTGTGTCTGTCTGCAGCAAATATCCCTGGTTCCCAGGGACAGATGGTCTCCAGGCTTCCCTTAACTGCAGAAAAACTTCCCTGACTTCTTCCTTTTTCAGAGGTAATTTTGGAAAAGGAGCTCTGCTGCCCTTAGCTGCATCTTCCCCAGCTATTTTCCAGCCCAAGCTAAGCATATTTTGGGCTTTAATATATACTCCAGTCTGTGCTCATGGCACAACCAAGGACATTATTTAGGGTTGTGCAGGTGAAGGATGATGATGACAGAGTGGAGAAAATATTTGCAGGCTTAGAAAGGTTAAATGATCTGCCAAACTGACCCAGGCGGCACAGTGACTCCATAGAATAACTGAGAAATAAATTATTTTCTTGACCTTTGAGATTTTTTGATTCAATTCATTATACAGATAAGAAACACATTTGTACCAAATTATAGCCAGCCAAAAATTATGCAATCAACCCAATTAAACTGATTAAAAGAGCCAGTTTCCTCACGGACTACCAAGGTTTAATTATTACCTTCAGTACACAGCTTGAGAAATAAAATATCATTTCTTAGGCAAGAAGAAAACAGAATGAGACCCATGTTTGTGACCATTAGGCAAAAGAAGGGAAACAAACAATAGAAATAATGTTATTGTGTGAAACTACAGATTCATAAACTCTTCCAGCTTTTGCTATTTAAATGCCAGGTTTAGTTTGGAATTTAATATTAAAAATAAATAGCATGCTAAATCACCCTGGGTTATCTGCTCACAATACCTTTAATTTAGAGGCAGCTTAGGATAACAACAAGGCTGTTTTTCTGAAGTAGCCCTCTCTCAACGCAGAACCAAAATAAAATCAGCCTCCCTGAACACAACGACCTGGATTCTTCGCTGTGCCTTAGACTCAGAGAATCACCAAGTCACAGGGGTCTCTTGAGGTCTTTATTTCAACCTCTTGCCCAGAGCAGCTCCAGCAATGAGACCTGCTTGGGCTGCCCATGCTTTTATCCAGGCCTGCTGGAAAGTCTCCCTGAAGCCAGCTCTTTTCTTGTCTCTTTTACCTGTCCCTCTCCTTGCAGGACAATACTCCAGCTCCCCTTTTTCTTGGTGGCCCTCCACAGAACCTGCTCCAGTTTTTCCATATCTTTCCTGTACTGTGGTTGGTCCAAAACTGGACACAAGGTGCAAGATGTGGTCAGCAGAGTGCCAAGTCACAGCTGGCACCATAAGTTTTCTGGTGGCTGTGTAACTTGGTTTATAATGGAGATTCAAGCAAATTTCAGCATCACCTAAATTTCTGGACTCATTTATACCCCTTTACAGTGATTTCTTACAAAGTGTTTTTTCTACCTGTCTGTGTAGGTCTCTAATTCAGTCCCAGGTAACATAAGGCCTCAAACGAGACTGTTGGAGAACCAGAAATACTTTAAACAGATTTATTTCTAATTGACTAGATTTCATGTTGATTGTACTCCTGGAAGTCCTGATTAAGCGAATTCATTACCATTTATAATTTCTTGACAGCACACTTTGGAGATTCCAGCCATGGAAATTATCACAGTCTAATCAAGACATGCAAACTGAATATAAAAGCACTTACAAAAAAAAAAAAAAAAAACTTGATTGAATCAGGATAGAAAATAATCCCAATAAGAAAATCAGGATCATTTGCACTCCAGGCATACTACTATCAGTTTCTGCCATGGAGAAAGTATTTAGGAAAAGATTTTAATAGATGTTCCAAAGGAGCAGCTGCTGAGAGAGGATTTGACAGAACTTTTCTGAAGGACACCCACGTGTGACCATGACTTCCTAGGAATGACAGGCAGTGATGCCCAGGAACACTGAGCTTGGAAGAGCTCCTGGGTTTCTATAAAATTTGGGGCTGGGGTGACCCTGTGAGAGGCACCTCTCACTTTGCTGCCCCAGTGCCTCCAGGTGGGAACAGCTGTGATGCAAAGCTCATCTCCTGATGCTGCTGCTGCCAGAGCTACCTGTGCCTGCACCTGTTCAGAGGGAAGGAACAGCACCCAGGCAGCTCTGCTTTCCCTGTTATGCAGCTGAGCAGAGAAGGCAATAACAAAGTCCATCATGTGAACCAAACCCTTCAGGACAGACCTATCCATGAGATTTACAAAACCCTCTCTCTGCTTTGCCATTTGCAGGAATGAAGGAGGCAGAGCTGGCATGAGAAAAGCCCTTTTCAGCATTCACATAGAACTAGAAATACTCTTTTTCCACACTTTCAAAGAAAAGAAGCATTTAAAAAGATTTGCTATTAGGTTTTGTGTCTGCTTAATGTTCTCCTACATCTTTTATATAGCCTCCCTCACAGCTGGTTTTGGAGGATTTTTTTCCACATTTGCCAGCACTAGTTGCCTCACCTCGAAAGTTTTATGCAGCTCTTAATAAATCCAAACTTCTCCTCTTGGTTTTTCAGTCACACGTGGAGAGTGCCAGTTCTACATATTAGCTGAATTTTCTTACATGCTTCCTAAAGGGGGCTTATATAAAAGGAGAGTGACTTTTCCCACAGGCAGATAATGTCAGGACAAGGAGGAATGGTTTTAAACTGAAAGACAGGAGATTTAGAACAGGAAGAAATTCTTTACTCAGGAGCTGGTGAGGCCCTGGCACAGGGTGTCCAGAGCAGCTGTGGCTACCCCTGGATCCCTGGAAGTGTCCAAGGCCAGGTTGTACAGGGCTTGGAGCAGCCTGGGATAGTGAAAGGTATCCCTGCAAGCTTAAACACTTCAGCCAATAGAACACAGTTATTCCCATCAACTCAACACATTGTCAAACACAACACAAAACCCGAATTTGCACAACTGTTTCTGCACCCCTCTCTTTAGATTGGTGCGCTTATCTTTGATAGTGGCCCTACCACAGAAGCAAACAGTCAATTATTAAATGCCCTGATAAGCTAGAAATTCATTAGGCTGAGCTTTGAGGCACACACATTTTTAAATCTCCTTTTTCCATTTTTACATGCTAGTGATCCAAATTATAATACTTCATGTCACTCCGAATTTTACAGCAACCCACCTGACACATTCTACATAATTTTTGTATTTTCATTCTCCTTCCAGTGCTCATCCAAAGGCACTGTTAGGACTCACTATCCAGTCCTTGATCTGGGTTCATAAATGCACATTGACACAGACACCTGCAGCAGCCAGTGCAAGAAAAGGCACCTTCAGTTCCTCTTAACACAGAGAAAATGACTTTTTTAGTTTTCAGATCATACAGAAGCATCATGCTTCACCAAAAGGAAACCTGAGTTTCAATCAGTGTCCTTTTTGTTCTAGCTTTCTGATCTCTGAATTTCATGTTTCAATTTATGTTGTAATGAATGAAATGAAAGCCAAAAAAGTGATGTTACTTCAAGAAATTGTTCACATAAGAAGTTCTCAGTCGTCTCCAGAGTGCTGCCAAAACTTTTTGGACTGTGTTTTGAAAGAATCAGAATAGCAAAGATAAAGACATTTATAACAAATGTAAGGACTTGAAGTCTTTATTAATAGGAAAGACTGAAAATGCAACATTTAGGTAAGGTAAGAGAGATAAAAGAAATACGATTTTGCTGTATCACAAGAGGCTCAAGTCCATCAGTTCTCACCTAACTGTACAAAATCCAAGAAATTCTCCATCCAATCCTAACATCAGCTGCAAATTTGCAGGGACTTCATTGATAAATTGCTCCTAGATGAAAACGGGGGGCATGTCATGTCTAACACAAGAAGTATGATAACTTCATCTACCTGCGAGTTCATATTTCGGGTACTTTGGGGAGGAGGAAGATAAAAGTCAACAAGACCTCTCAGCCATCTTCACTCCAGGCTGCAGTTCAACTGCAAATTCCTCTGCTCTGAGATCATTCTTGTAACCCACCCACCACCATAAAGCAGAAGGAGGAACAATTTCATTTCTGGAGATCAAGAAAGTTTTGGAAGCATTTTTGACCACTTGTTTGTTGAAAAACTCACCTTTGCAGCATCTAGCACAACCCATGGGTGAGGTCCTGGGCTGTAACTGCAGCTTTGCCCACCTGACACAAGTAATTCAAACATTTTGTCTTCAGAATCAGCTTGGCATACTTACCTGTCAACACAGGTGACAGCAACAGTGACAAGATGATCATCAGAATCTAGTTCTCTTTCATCTCAGATTCCTGAACAAAACACAGAAAGATATAAAGATTTATAGCTGAAGAAAGAAATTAAGTGACCTAATAGCCACCTTATTTAAATGTTATAAAGCAGAAATGCTCAAGGAGATTTTCTTTTTCCACGAAGGAGATTTTGATAGGAAAAGGAGAGAGGAATTTTACTACATTGTAAATTTCCAAAGTATTCCTCATGCTGTAATATAAATATTATGCATAGTTTTGCAGGGGCAGAGCCTGCCATGGTTTCACTCACTCCAGAGTGCTTCTGGCTCATGAAGTCAGCACTGAGACAAAAATAGTCTCTTCTGGTTATTAAGAAAGACATTTCAGGCCAGATCTGACAGAAGGTGAAAGGTGCTGCTCTGCTGTTCCCCACAAACATCTTCCTTGATTTAAGTCTTGCCAAAGCTCTGAGGATCCCAGGAATGTGCATCTGCTGAACAGCCCAAGTACAAGCAGCAAAATGCTTGGTTTTACCTCCCCAGGCCCACCTGAGATCCTGAAATTTGGGTCTGCTGTCTGCAGGGGATTCCCCAAATCAGAAACATGTGCTGAGCATCCCAGTCCAGTTCTGGACACAGCATGCATCCAGCTGTGCTCCCAGGTGTGCATGACTGCCTTCATTGATGGTTAGAAGCTCGTGCTGAACAAAATTCTTTCCTGTTAACATATTTTCCTCTTTTTACTGATCTAAATGGAAGGGGAAATCCAGGTATTCCCATTGCAACAGGAAGTTTGACTAACTCTATTTTTTGCTGTACTCTGCTGTATGGTTCTCCATCAGAAAATACTGCTGAATTATTATACTTTCAGTGTATTTAAGCCCATTGTTTTAAATATAGACTTTGACACAGTTCACTAAAAACAAACATTCCTATCTAAAATGTTCTGAGTAGGAAGAAAATACTTGCATATCTTTCTCCAGCACCTGTGTGATTCTGCTCTTTCAGCAGCAACAAAAGGAACTATTAAAGGACATTTCCCACACTGAATTACTGTATTTTGTACCAGTGTCAGCTGTGTTTGAGATTAAGCCTGGTAGGTTTTGCATTTTTAGGGTGGGAGATAAAAATGTGATTTCCATGACCACTGGGGCTACAGGAAAGGCTGGTAAAAAAGTTCAGCAGCTGTTTCTCACAAGGCAAAAACAAGACAAGGAAAGAAGTCAGCAGTTTGAAAAGAAACCAAAATAAACTGACCTAACCAGTTTCTTAATCTGAGATGGGATAAACTGCTTCAACTTTTGAACTCTCTCATTTATGCACACCAGCTTTAGTTTATAAATGGATCCAGAGAGAGGAAGAATAACCTGGGATTGCATATATCAGAGAGAAAACTTTCCAAAACTTCTCTCAAATGCTGACACATCAGCTCAACATATTCCAAGATCAGGCTCTGTTGCCTTTAGGAAAGATTTACATCTGGTTAGACTGAATAAAGGTAAGAGCACAGCAACAGCTTGCACTTGATTGTGGAAGAGAGGAGAATGCCAGAAGCTGGTTCTGTGCGGAGGCCAAACTCTTCCTACCCAGCAGCATGGTTCCACTTTGCATTTTGGATGCTGACTTGTTTTTCCCTGTGCTGTCCAGAGCTAACCCTAAGGATAAGCAAATCAACTTGTAAACCCATGGCTTGCCAAGAGATGGGGAAACTCTTTAAATGAGAGTATTTATATACTGCAAATTCACAGGAAAATGAAAATAAATTGTGCCAATGCTGACTTCTTAATGAGACTGGATATATTACACAATGGAGAAAGGCACTGACACTGGAAGAGAGAGCAACTGTCCTCTCTGCTATTTCTGCAATAGGATTCCCTTAACACTCACTGGTAGACAAAAACCAGGTCCCCTCCCAGATCCTGCTTTTTCCTCTCCTCAAGCACAGGATCAGTGGAGCAGAAGCTCCTCTTTGTCTCAGAACCTCCAATGCATCCCTAAATAAATCTGTGCTGTGAAAGCCTCATTACTGCACGTCCCCAGCACTTCCCCCTGCAGGAGGTTTGCCTTCCAGACATCACTTCCATGTGTGGCTGGGCAAGACAGCAGGGCCATGCACAGACTCATCCCCCTGGAAAAACACCAACCATGACAGGCAAGGTGCTTTTCCCTCTGTAAGAGCTCCAGGGGGGGTCTCTTCTGCACCTAACCACCCATTTCCAACATGTTTGTAGGAATGTAACACCTTCAGGGGTTTCTGATCCTTTAAAAACTTTGGCTGAAGTTGAGCAGTAAATTCCAGAGCCATTGGAAAGTGGCAGGAGATGGATAAGGAAGGGCAGAAAGGCTGACAGCACAGTCACACAAGCCATTTTCCTGATCAAATCCATCTCTAAAATGCCAGGGTGACTCCAAGCCACCCCAAACAAACAGTGCAGTTTGATTTCCACTTGACTCAGTGCTGCACAGTGAAGGGATGTGACATTTTTGCAGAGTGCACTGTAGCAGTGGTAACTCGGTTCAGGGAGCAGCAGAGCTGCAGCCATGCAGTATTTATAGGCCTTCTCCTCAGCTCCTTCTCCCTGCTCTTTCCCCCCAGGCAAATCAGCTGGGATGTTGCCTCCCAAGCCCAGCTGCTGCCACTGCTGGAGGAAAGCCCTTGCTGTGCTGCAGAGGGAACACTCCCAAAAGATCTGACACAGGGCAAACCTTCCCCCAGGTCTGGCAAAACAAAAAAACATTCCAAAAATTGTGTCAATTTTAGCAAGCAGAATGAAAACATCAAGATTTTCCCATTCCTTTTTTCACAGTTTACAGAATTTCCAAGCAGGAAGGTAACCTTGTTTGGGGGTGTTTCTCTAGGCCCAGGTGCACACCCAGGAAAGTAAAAGTTACTAACCAAAAATAAATTCAACTACAAGCATGCATTTCTTCTGGCTCACACAAACAAGTCCACAGAAATTATACAACCCCATCAGCAATCTTGAGTGGGTATTTCTGTCCAATTTCTTAATTCTCTTCCAATGCCAGAGAATTCCCAGGTTCTGTTTCTGAGCTGGCTCCCAGCTGACCAGCCAGCTTATCTGCACAGATGCCTGCACAACCACAGAGAAACAGCCATCCCTGTTAATTTATGAGGATGGCACAGAAAAGGGATACAATGAAACACTCAAAAATGAAGCACTTGGGAGCATTCAGTGACAGGATGAGCATGCCTAAATTAATACAACTTCAAATGACACTTCATTCATTTAACCCTGACTTTTCTGAACACAAACACTCACAGCATCCTGTTCTCTCTGTTGTCAGGTACATAAAAATGTCATCCACCTTGAAGACCCTTTTAGTGGCACACAGGCTCATGTTTTTCCTAGCAGCCTCTGAAATCAAAGGTCATTTATACCTGATGTCTGGGAATGTGAACACCAGTAAAGTTCATTTGACTACAGAACACTTGACACGACCCATTTTAGTTAAAAACCTGCTAAAGCAGGCCAGCTATGCTGCATGGAAGTCCTGGCTGCTGCTTTAACAGAAAACTCATGGAATTTATAGGGAGCTGAGGGTACTTTGCACTGTCAGGCTGCAGGCAGTCCATTAGTTTAGCAATTTTCAGAGACACCCAGCTGTCTTTAGCACTAACAGACCCAAAGTCACACACACTGAATTCCCCACTTTCCCCCCCAGGTTAAACTGAGACCTCAAATACTGAGGGAAGCAGTAAGAGCAAGGTTTGTGTCTCCAGCACATGATGGATTCAAATCCTGCCTGGGAGAGATGTAATAACTAAACCTGATTTGATTCCAGCTCTGCAAAGAAGAAGGCAATGAGCTGAAAAATGAGTGTAGCAAGGGAAGAGCTACCTGAGATTTTGGGAGGCTACTCTCAGCTAATCCTGCCATTATGTAAAGCCAGTGCAAATAAAACCTGAGTCGGGTGGAAATGTGAACAGAATCAGGAAAACTATTCAAGGAAGTGGAAAAATTGTCATTTTCTTCATCAGGAGACACCATATTTGGGCACATATTTAAAATTCTGAACAGAATCCCACATGGACTTTTTCAGAACTAAATATGAAGCCTACAGCTGCTCAAACACTTGCTGGAATGAACTCACATATTTGTGTCTCTCTTCGGTGTTTTTTCTATGCTCCACTAATCTTTTTTTCCTCAGCAGCCTAAACATAATGGCCTAAATGCTTGTATAGTGTATGGCAGCAAAGAATGATCTTCAGAAACACCAGATGCTTTGTGCCTTCAGATTATTCACTGTTTATAGCAGCAAGTTCAGGACAGCAGCAAAAAACTAAGTATCAAAATGGAATTCCTGTCTAAATGCCAACAATATAAACATGCACTGCTAACTCCATATATATTAAAGAACCTCACAGATATTACTTCTTTGAAGGCACCTAAAGCCACAACATGTAAAGAATAATATAGTTCCAGATAAGTCTAGCACCAGATCCTGCATTTTGGCTGTTGGATCAGAGTAGGTGAAAAAACCATTTCTGATATGGAAAGAAAAATCCCTCCTTCCTATGCTTATCTAAACATAAAATGGCAATATATTTAAAGGAGTAGGGACTACTGCAAATTATCAGCAATCAGTGATGAAATAAAAATGTGCCCTCAGTTGATGGTTCATAATTATTTCATTTCCCAAATACTGATATTTCAGAAAAAAATCCCTGATAACTACTAAATAATAATATAAGCTCTCCAAAGAGCCTGAAGGTGCTCACCTTGGATGTAATTTTTCATGTAGCTCCTCAGCTCTGTCCAACTCAATGAATCCAATCCTAAATTTTGCACTGAACATTTTCTGGTCTTTTATTCTATGAGATAGTGGAGAACTTTGAAATTCAGATACACAGGAAAACTTGTACCCATTTCCTACCTACGCTGAAAGTGGATGCTGAGCCTTGGCTCAAAGGAAAACCTGCTGATTGTATGTATCAAAAAAGGCAGGCTGGTGTCTTTTTAGACTTCAGCACCTTCCAAGGGTTGTAAATGTTAACAACTGATGACCAAAAAGAAAAAAATACTTCCACAAAGTGAATGAAACCCACAGGTTCTGATTACCTAAAAGGGTGAAACAGCCTGAATTCAGTCCCAGTAGCAGAATTCTGTGTTTGCTGTGTTTTTAGCAGTCCAGATGGCTCTGTTTTATTTACATGTCCCATCTAAACAATCACTGCTGCATTGTGGCAACACTTGTCACTACTGTTACAACAGGAGGGAGATCTCTCCCCTCAGCTATAAATCACAATTCACCGAGGGCAGCTGCAGCCTTTGCTTCTTTATCATCCCCTTCAAGACAGGAATTCCAGTGAAAGATGGGAATCTATTAACTTTGCTGGCTGAGCTATGCTAAGTGGAAAGAGATGAAAGATGGAGTAATGAGAGGGAGAGAGCCCAGCATCGTGACTGACCTGAGCAAGGACAGCCCTGGTGTCCCTCTCACAAATGAATTATTCAGCTCCCAGGTCTTGCTGCAACTCCACTGAAACACACAGGTCAACCCAGCCCCATCCTGTTCAGTTTCTTGGCAACACATTCAGGTTGGTGAAAGTGGACAGGACTGCTCATTTCAGGGGTATTGGGTTAAAAAACTGTTTGTGTCACTAGCAGTACTTAAGTGAAAGAGAAATGCAAGCTAAAGTGCAATACACTGCATTTCAAAGTGCAATATTTTGAATAATTTTCAAATAAGTACGTCAATCTCTCTGGGAAGATTAAACCGTTCTTACTAAAACTACTATGGCAGTCATGTCAGTAATAAAGAAAACATCTGTGCTAATCTAAAATTTGGTGAAGGTCTAGCAAGGAAACCACCACGTACATAACAAGCCACAAAGATTAAGAGCTGCAGCCGTGTGATCTCAAGAAATTCATCAGGGCTAATTAAGCTGATGGTGCATGAGCTCTCCACGGAGAAAATTACAAGCAAAACAAGTAAAAAAAAAGGGAAAGCCACAAACATCCTAAAAATTGTGTAGGTTACTTGTCAAAATACAGCTTGGTCAGTTTCTCCAGATCAACAAGATCTGAACATGGACCCCCTTATCGAGTCCAAGTGGAAATAGGATTCTCTTCTTTCCCTCAGGAGCACAAATAGCAACAACCAAGGTTCAAGGAAACTGGAAGCACAACAAATGGAATAACACAAAGGGCTCCACAACTCAGAAATTCATAAGCATTTTGGACAGCCACATGCAAGCAATGCATTAAAATAACAATCTTGGTTTAAAACAACCAGGTACAAATGTTGAGTCTCCTTAACAACCCAGGGAAGCCAGTGCTCCCAGGCAAACACATCCCTGATAAAGGGATGGGAGAAAAGAGAATAAAACTGACAGATGTACACAAATCTCAATGGAGAGCTCAAGCTGGACCAATAAAACCCATGCCAATCAAGCAAATTATGCAACACTTATTTACTTTTGCTGAAAACACACTGAAATGCTCATTACAGGAGAATTACAGCTGGAAAAGAAACCCCCAGGAAGGCAGCTCCTGACATTTGATGTATAGAACACTTGACTCCAGCTGCCTCCAGTGGAGCAGCCTTGAGACACGCCTGTGTCACACCAAGTGCCCCTCACTGGGCACATCATCCTCCTGGGAGTGTCACCCAGGCTGCTGTGACATCCCAACTGCTGGGAGATGAGCTTGGCACCAGTTTGTCAGCCCTGCCCCGAGGCTCTGGGCGCTGAATTGAAGGTCTGCTGCCCTGGGCTCCGGGGAGAAGTGAAGAACACTGCCCCTTCTCTGAATCCCCACAGAGTGGAAGTTCATTTTCCAATATCAGCAGAGCATCTAAGCCACAGATACAAACTCCTTGCTCACATAACATAGTGCAGCAGAGTTCTGCCAGGCATCCATTTATTTGTTTGGATTTTCCAGTAAGGATCTATTGCACAGAACACCACCTATTCTTCCCACAGAGGGTTTATTTAGCCTTGGATCCCCACTCACTGTATCAATGTAATTTAAGGTCTTCCATTTGCACAAACTTGGCACTGCCTAAAGTACACAAAGTGTAAACACAAAGTACATTTTTCTCTCACTTTCAAACATGGGTCACTCTGTCTTTAGTCATGTGTTTCTTCTATTCAGTTTGTTCCCTGCCCTGGTACAGGTTAGTCAGTCTTGCCCTTGTGACTTAGTTTTGTTATCCACAATGTTGTTTGTTTAACCCCATAAAAACTATGAAACAATATAATAATAAGAAAATTGATGCCCCAAAAGTAAGGTAGTAAAGAAGTCACACACACCTGTAAAAAGTCACTCAGCTATTACAGAGCAGCTATACAAACTGCTGCTTGGAGATTGCTGTATTGAGAACTGACCTTCCATGATGAAAAAATAGATGTTAATACACCCCTAAGCAATATATGATCATGCAGCCTGCAAAGTGAATTCAAATATTCAATATACATGGGGCAGTAGCAGCCTCTGAGTGATCATTACCTTGAGAAACAGAGTGGTTTCATTCAAATGCAACCTCAGAGAGAAACAGCCCTTCCCTTCCTCAGCCAGAAAAGACAAGGTGTGTGTCTGTCAGGAACAAAGCAAAACTAATGTGCACCGTGTCACCCTGACCTGAGACACAATCACAAGGTGCACCGCAGGAAAAAAAGGGAGAAAGTCCCTGCAAGACTTCAAAGAGCACAACTGTGTGTGTGAAATACATAAACACTCATTCGCCAAAAGATGTATAAGGCTTTTATTAAGCAATTCTTTAATCTCCAGGTGACAGAGAATGCTCTCCTGGTTATGTGAAAGAAAGAAAGAACAGCAGGGAGCACAGAATAGCTGCAAAAGACATTATTGGCAATAATCCAGAGTAAGATCTGAGCAGCCTGATCATCCTGGGGGATTCCTGGGAGTGCTCTTCCTCCAAAGAACAGCTCTGGGTCCTACAGGGAAGAAACCAGCAGCTGTCTGTGGAGCTGCAGCAAATAGCAAAACTGACATTGCTGTCTGAGCCTTTCCTGCTCAACTTTTAACAAGCTTTGTGAGAAATCTGAAGGGAGGAGAGAAGCTGGCAACAGGGAGCAGCAGGAGAGAGATGACTGGGCAAGGAAAAGGCAATTTGAATAGGACGTTGATTAACATGAAGCATCATATGAAGTGAATTGGGCAAAACCAATTCCAAACACACAGCATTGGAAATGGAGCTGATTATTCCCAACTCAGAAAGACAGTGTTGTGCAAGTGTCAGTTGTCTATGCTGCATTCACAGGAAAAACTGGGATACTGGGGAAGAAATAAAGAACAAAGTCAAAGACATTAAGTCATAATATAAATAGGTGAAACTCAGGCCCTGACCCTACTCTTCTCCTATCTGGACAGAAGAGTGGTGTGAGTAGCTGCATGCCCAGAGCACCACTGCTCCTACCAGCCATACCCTTATATTTTTCCTATTGGCATCAGGAACATGATGGCATTACCAGCCCCAGACAAACTGGGAGATCCTTCAGAGGACAAATCACACGAGCACCCCGTGTGCCTCATTAATGCTGCTAAACACAATAGGAAGCAACCTGAAACAAGTGCCATCACTTAGCGCAAACCGGATCAGCTGTTAATAGCCTATTAGCAGCACAATTAGCAAATTGGATATTCCTGCTCATTATCCATCCTTCTATTTGCAAACAATATTTTGAACAGATTAGAACACAGTCTTATCAGTAGAAGTCCCCACTGAGAAGTAATACTTTCAATTAAGAGCTTACCAAGTTTCCCCATAATGCACTGAGGTTAATTTTTGGACTTCTAGAAGCTCTGAAAACCTGGCATCCATCAAGATATCACAACATATGTCACAGTCGAGATGGCCACAATACACCAAGTATCACCATACCATTTCAGAAGGCTTTAAGCATCTACCCAACCAGAGTAACACCTCACCACATCAGAAGGCTTCAGGCACCTGCCCATCCAGACAAACACCCTAACACCTCAGAGGGCTACAGGTATCTGCCCTTCTTGTTCTCCAGCCCAGCCTTTTATCCCCTCCTGTTGATGCACTGCACCTGTGTGCCCTCTGCTCCCTCTGGGGGTTGCTCAGTGCCCCTGGGCACTCCCTGGCTCGTTGCTGTCAATGCTGCTCACCTGCTGCTCACAGCTGTGCCCACTGGGGATGAGGCTCAGCCCAGCCCCACTCCCAGTTACCACAAACTGTGTGCCTACAATTGAGAGATCATTTCATAAGAGAAAATTTTAAAAAATCAATTTCTTTTCCCCAAATAAAACCCAATTCCTAAGAGCCTCACAATACCATTTGTGCTGGCAGTGCTTTGTTGCCAGCTTTGCTGAGGTTTTTTTCCCACAGTGAGCAGAGAAGAGCAAGGCTGAGGAGGACACACTCCCTAGTTCAGCAGCACTCGGGTGCAGAGGTCTGGGCTTACCCCAGTCCTGCTCAGACAGCAGCAGTGAGAATCTCTTTGTGCTGTTCCAAGAGGACCCTTACCCTTATTAAAACCTTTGTCTTTGTAGTCACATTCTGCAAAGCCCACACAGTACAACATCCACCATGCAAAAATGGTTTATCCATTCTAAACCAAAGAATGGTTTATCCATTCTAAACCAAATTTTAAACCCAAATTTCAACTACAAATTCCAGCTTACATCTCTCATGGCGCAGAGCTCAATGAACAATGGTTCCCAACTTAATCCACCACCTTCATGATATTCCAGCATATTTGCCCTATATAGGGCAAATATGATTTTAATGCAAAAGTCTTAATAAGTCAAATAAGACTTTAAGGAAAGTCTTTCCTTAAGCATCAGCTACTCATCCAATATAGACTTTAAAAAATTAAAAAACCAAACAATTTTCACTCATATTGACTGCACTTTATAAACTGCTTTATACACAGCAGTTAAAGTGGGTTGGGGTTTTTTCCTTGGGACAAAGTGCAGGTCAACGCTGTGGATGTGACAAACTAAAGCCTAACTTAAATTTTTTTTTTGCCATAATGAAATTTATCATAAATAGTTACTTACTTAGAGATTACAATAGAATAGACTGTTTGCAAAAAAAAAAAAAAGGAAGGAAAAAAAGAAAAATTTAAAAAATCCAGATTTCAAACTGAAAAGCTAAAACTACCACGTAGGTCAAGCAGGTTTTTAATCTTAATTTTAAAGAGACAAAGTAATTTTCAAAGCAGAAGTTGACAGACTGGAAAGAAGCTGAAATACCGAACAGCAATTTCATAAACAATTATACTCAGCTGTAGCCAAGTGCTAAGAGGGCTAGGAAGGAAACAAATAAAAACAGCAATTGCAGCAACATTGCAGAGCAAGGCTTGGGTTAATGATTACACTGATATGGAGTATAAATTACGAAAAGTTTTTATTTAGATTATACTTCACAGGACCATTTCACACTTCCAGCTGACCAGTAAGGAAATGCTGATATCTGAAGATCTCAGTAGGATATTATTTTCAGTTTAAGTTAAAAATTATAGCCTTTTAATATCAATAAATATCAATTAAATGAATATACTGTTACACGTCATTTTGTACTACACAATATCTGCCACACTGAATAGAAGTCACAAGCATAAGCAAACTGTACCCAAAAAATTCAACATGCATTTTCTCCTAAACAGGTATTACTGAGAGAGACAAAGTGCTGCATTCAGCATAATTTTCACAGTGTTTTGTCCCATCTGGTTTGACAAGTAAGGAAACCTTGCAAAAAAGGGAGCAATACATAATTTGATGAGTTTAATTTCGTGAAGTTTTGTACTCTCTTTGTCAATCTGAAGTCTCATGGGAGGAAAGTTTCAGAGTCATCCTCAAAGTTTTAGCCCAGCTTTGTTGACAAAAGAGAAAGTCGTATCAAACAGGTGGATTACACAGGAGAGAAAATTTCAAGGAAATGTTTAAGTTTTGAGTTAAGCTTTGAAAAAGGCTCCTTTTTCTCTTTTGTGCTTTGAAACATAAGAAGGTGTTTATTTTGGGAACTCATTAAAAATGAAGATCATGTCCTCTATAGAAGGGGAAATGCAAAAGCCACCAGTCACCAACACTGTGATACACAAACATTTGGAACCTGGAAAACAAAGCAGAGCCCATGGGATGATCCAGCTCCATGGGATATCAGGCACTGCACAGACATCACACAGCTGTGTGGGAAATATCACTCTCCTCAGGAGAAAAACAGGGAATACTGTGTCATTGGGATAGCATAGGGAGGGAACAGAAAAAAGAAGAAGAGAAAAGCAAAATACTGCCTTGGACTGTTTTTTTGTGATATGAATCTTTTACGGACCTTGACATATTTTCTTCCATGTGGCATTTAAGGGCAGCTTTCTGCATTAACACTTGCAGTTTTGAAGTCTGAATATTGGCATAAATAACCAACTCCAGCAGAGCTGCTGACACCAGCTGAGGACCTCCAAGTAGGGAAAATAAACACTTTTGTTTCTCAAAAGTTTTCCCTGGGTTCTGAAGTATAAAAGTTTCACTTGGCTTTATCCTGCACGTTCAGTTTCCTTTACTGACCAGCAAAGTGGCATTCACAGTGACACACTTTTCAGACCTGACTCTACAAGTGCAAAGGCCAGAGGAAAAAAAGCAGAATTTGGCAGAAGTTAAGCTGCTTCATGATAACATTTTCAGATATTCATTTAGGGTGATCTTTACTATCAGGTAAATGCTATGCTGACGGCAAAGTGGTGCATGTTTGCCCTCTATAACACATGAAAAATGGTGAGCTCAGTTCAGTTTTGCAGAAAACAGGGAAAAACCAGCACCCACACGTGTGAGACAAGTCCTGTGGGGTGAGAGGCCAGGAGGGACATGCAGTGCTGACCCTGAAATGGCTTTTCCCCCAGGGAGAAGCCTCTGAGCCCCCTGTGACCTCACCTCTGTACCCACGAGCAGAGCTGTTCCAAAGGCACCCACGAGGACAAGCCTGCTCCTCTGTCCTGGTGGGATGGCTCCAGTGGGGACAGAATGGATCCAAGGGGATGGAACAGGGCTGGAAGCAAAGAGCAGGGAAAGCATTACATTTCTGTGAACTGCTGACTTCCCAAGCAGCTTTCAGGCCTATTTCAGAGAGATGATGATGGCAAGAACAGCAGCTCCATTCCTTCCCTCAGGAACCCATAGCTGGCACATCCTGCTTGTCCTAATAGAAATTACATCCTTATAACCTGCAGCAGACAGGAAGACAAGCCTATCTACCAAAAAACTGCCATTCCACTTGAAACTTTTCATCTTTACCAGGTCTGACCCAAAGACAGTAACAAGGGTAGGTGAGCAGCAGTATTAGGAATGAGTATCATCTTGCTTATGTTTTTCAGGCTGTAGCATGCTTCAGAAAACCCTACCCCAGTATTCCTGGAGAAGACAGAAATTGTCCAGTCCACTGCACTGATGGCAGCATCATTAAAGCAATGCACAGAAACAAAACTCATAGCAAGTGCTACACCCAGTCCTGTCCTAGGAGAATGTTGTCTAATTGGATAGAGATCATCTCAGAAGCCAGGATGTTTTCCTACAGGCAGGGTCCTTTAGAGTGTGCTCCAGAAGCTGCTGTCAGGAGCAATGGCCACAGACATCAACACACGCCAGGCTAAATTAAGGGGTGGAACTGCTGAGCTTGCTCCAGCAATGCCACGCTCTGGGGGCTCCGAGGGGAAAGCAGCTGGCCTGAAAGTCCTGCTGGAGGATTTCCACAGGCCACTCACCTGCTGGGTTTAAATTTACTCTCTCTGGAAGTATCTAAGCTGTAAGGACGTGCCCTGGGGTAATCCAGAGGCTGGCAAGTGGGACAGGTTTTAATACACTTCATTTTCTATCAGATCTGGGGAGGAGGTGACCAGCAGGGCCAGCTGTCCCACTCTTCCCCATCTGCAGCGTGGGAGTGGGAAAGACTTAGGTGGGAATGTTCTGTGGTGGAGGAACTCAGCGCACTGGATTTTGATGAATTGGAAAACATCTCCATGTGTGACAGTAAAACATTTGAAAATAGCAGGGAGATGGAAAAGTGTTGGTACATACAAATTTGAATCCAAATGTGACTTAAGCAAAACTCAGCATGGT
>NW_005054402.1:529786-534711 GCF_000277835.1 Geospiza fortis | reverse complement strand
TGCTTTCAAAATATATGAGGGACATCAACATAATTCACTACCAGGCCACTGCACATCACAGTTTCTGCCATCAGCCCTCATTTAATATTGGTTTCATGGGATCTGTGCTCAGGCTTTTCTCATCACTAAAGCTTCTCCTTGTACCCAGAAAAGTCTTATTTCAAATTCTTTCACTGTGTGCCTTGTTTAATTGAAGATTCTGGTTAAAAATTGTGTTGGAGCTAGCATATAAACACAGCATCAGTGACACCTCAAGTTACCAAGACATAGGTCCAGCTTTATTAGTAAAAAATTCTGAGACAAGACTTTTAAAATATTCCCCAAGATGGGGAGAATCTTTTACACCTAAGGCAACATCAGAGATTTTCAGGGGCAAAATTGACTGACTGTGACTTTTACAGCCTAATGAAGAAAGAGAGCACCAGTTCAATCAGAAATGCAGGAAGCCAAAAGGCTGTATTTGGAGTAAAGCTAAATTTGGGAAATTATTTTATATTTGTTACATGGTTGAGAAGCAGAGACATCAATTTTCCACTAGAGGCAGAGATTCTTTTACCAGCAGGATGAAATATGTGGTGGTTTAAGGACTTTTTCTAACACCTGTTGCCTTTTCCACTGCAAACACTTTATTCCTGTTTATGAATAACTCTTGGTCATTTCTCTCCATCTTTACTTCTCTTTTTCTTTAACATGTGCCCTCTTTCTTCCTTCTCCTCCCCTACATTTTTCCCTCAGTAATCTGGCTGGGCTTCTTTCCAGCTGCTACCACCAGCTATGAGAAATGACTCAGGAACAGATCTCCCTACCAGACACAGCAATGTGAAAGTATCATCTGCAGAATTCAAGCTATTCAAGATGCACAGTCTCTTCTCACATCCACAGGTAAAATTCATTATAGTGGAATGGTTGGATGATTTGAAATATTTATATTGAAGTGATAATGCAAATTAAAGGAGCAATATCTTGATAAGACATCAGATTAGTGACTGTTGAATGTATTTTCTGTTACACTCTGGTGATTGAACTTTATATTTAAAGTTTAAGATGCTGGTTTCAGAGTTTAACTAACTGCTTTTCTGAGGTTCACTTTCAAAATTTACCCAGACAGAGTAAACATCCTCTGTTTGTAATTGACAGGATGTTAGTCCCAGAAGTGTATTTCCAACTGCATCTCATTACAATTCTCTCATGTTGTCACTGCTGATATTTTTTCAGTAAAGTTTAATTAAACAAAAGCACTCGTGCACTGTGAGTGAAATTGCAGTGATGAGCTGGTGTATGAGGTGAAGTGTAATGGTGCTACCAAAACCCAGATCAGCCATATTTAGCACACAAATATAGGAATTTCAAGGCTCCATTTCTGACAGCGATTCTGGTCATTCCCACCCCATGTCTGGGCACAGCCAGCCTGGTCAGTTGCACTCTGTTTTGGAGAGGAGCGAGCTCAGCACGTGGGAGGGAGCTGTGCCTTTTGGCCCTGGGGATGGAGCAGAGCCACTGGCCTATTTTACTGAACTGTGGAGGCAGACACAGTCTCTGGTGCCTGTGAGGTGGTGCTGGCACAACGCTGACTGCACAGCTCAGCACCCCCTCATTGAGCATCCCATTGCTCAACCATGCACAGCTACCAAGATCCTCCTGGGTGCTCCCAGTGTCCTGAACACAATGCACATTCCTCACATGCTACAGCAGGAGAGTCCATGCTCAGGAGGAACACAGGTGCACTGCCCTCTCCTGCTTCTTCTCATCACAGCGTCCTAACTGGTTTCTAAAAAAATTGTTTGGGTTTTTTCCTAAGTGGGACATCATACACCTTTGATTTTTAACACAAAATTCATCAGAAGCAGTGTTGAGTGTGGAATATATCTCAGGCATCAGACAGCTGCTTATGTCCTAGCATAGAAACCAAAATGCTTTTTCAAATATCACAGGAACTTCAAGCTGATCCACAGTTTGCCATATGTTTTATCTTACTATTTAGATCCTTTCTTTGTATCAACAGAACTGCTGCACACTGTTTTCCCCTCCTTCCTGAAGGAAGGGACATGTTCAAGCTGCTCCACTGAATAGCAGCGGCACTTTCTGTTTGCTCCCAAGGGATTTGTGTTTGTAACCACAGTGTAACACATCCAGCAGCACGCGGGGTTTGCAGCACCGCTGTTAATCCCGTTTCCAAAGCTTTCCCAGAGAGGGAGAGCCCTTACACGCTCTGGCATCTGATCCAGGGTAACCCTGCGCTGGCTCCCAGACTCACTGACTCGAAGGCAGCCTATTAAAACAAGCCCCGAGTTCTGGGCAAGCCATGCATAGCAAAGGCACATTCCAGGCCCTGGGTTTGTAACGGGAGCTCGACCTCATCTGCACATCCTGAAACGCGCAGCGACTCCTCCCGCACTCATCCTCTCCGGCAGCGACAGCACCTCCGCGGCCGCGCCAGAGCCCGGGAATGATCCTTCCCAGCATCCCTGACATCAGGCAAAACCACGCTGCTGCAAACTGCTGGCAGCGCGCCCGTGCCGTATCCCGGGCTGCGATTGCTCCACACAGACACTCCCAGCCGGATCCTCCAGCTCACACACAAAGCTCTGTGCCAGGGAAACCGAAATCCAGGGGCGGCTACGCTGCCAGGCCGGCTCAAAAGGACGCTGTTTGCTCCCGGTTTCCCTGGATTCCTCGAAATCTGCAAGCTCCCATCCA
This sequence comes from Geospiza fortis, assembly GCF_000277835.1. Lineage (NCBI taxonomy): Eukaryota > Metazoa > Chordata > Aves > Passeriformes > Thraupidae > Geospiza > Geospiza fortis. The sequence goes on along the minus strand of NW_005054402.1, from coordinate 532,014 downwards.
CACTTCTCTGGAATTTCTGGGATGTGTTAGATGCTCTGCTCATAAATGATCACAATGTGTTCAGCGGTGGCAAAATGAGTGTACCGTGAGTATACACCACACCAACTTCACTCATTTTGAAGTTTGAAACTTTCTGTTGAGTATGAAGACTGAGTATTTCTGCCTTCAGTATGAAGACTGAAGAAAGAAACTGGTTACAAAAATGACTATCAACGTATTTTTTAATTTATTGTTCTTCCCTGGATGGAATGGAAAACAATAAATAAAGCAGAAAGTAAACAGCAGTGCTGAAAGCAGTTTATGTCCTCAGAATTCGTGGTTTGCAAATTCCAGATGTAACTTCTCAGGCAGGCAGGAAAATTGGGTTTCAAAAAACACTGATTTTAGCATGAGGGTGTTTTTTGGAAGTTAATGACATGCAAATCATTATGCATGTATTTACATTTTTGATTAGGGCAAGATTGAGAAGTTAGAAAATAGAGCAGTGATTCTCCTGTAGGTCTCAGCAAAGCTGTTTCAGGTCTGCCAGAGCCGTGAATAACCAACAGAGATGAAATAAGCAAAGGTCACAAAGAGGAAAGGATTGAAAGGCTGAAGATAAATAACTTCTCTCCACTATCCTCACCAAGGAGTTCATGCTATCTAGGGTGCCTACTTTTTTAATTAATGGAAAACTAGTTTGATGGGAAGACCTACGTCATGCTGGGGCTCTGAGGGGCTTCTCTGGAAACTTGGAGTTCTCTGACACTGAGAACACTCCTCCAGCCCCCAGCAGAACAGGAGCAGTGAAACTCAAGCCTGCCAGGGAAACTGAAGACAGAAATTTGATCGAGCCAGTGGAGTCTCTTGCATAATTCACTTTCTTTTGAGCACTCCTGGCTGGGCTGGAAAAGGAGCACCCCAATGCCCAGCCTTCCTCTGACAGACACTTCCTAAAGCTCCAGGACCCGTCCCTCAGATGGATATTCATGGGCTCTTAATTCCAGTTTACAGCAGGACACCTAGAAAAGGTGTGCAGGAGTAACACTTCTGGCCACTGTTCAGGCTTCCCAACCTGAATTCAGCTGCTACTTTTTGCAACTTTAATTCTTCCAGGCTAAGTCACTAAAAAGTGAGTGTCTAGAGAAGAAACCCCAAAGTTGCTTTGTAGTTTGGAGTTTCTGTACCTGCCTGCACAAAATTATTTCAAATACCTGATATATGTAAGTGCTTATACCTGCTAGATGTAAGATCATATGGGCCATCAAATTTGGGACTGGGAACAAGTGGTGGCATCCAGCAACAAATCCAAATGTTTACCAACAGGTACCCCAGCTCACAGAGTGTAGCTGCAACTTTTAAACAGCACAGAAACTTGGAAAGAGAGGACCCATATTTCACCTTTTTCTTGATGTCTTACATCTAAACCTGTGCATCACAGAATTATAGAATGGTCTGGATTGAAAAGGACTTTAAAGATCATAGCCACAGGCCTCAGGAAGAAAGTGGGAGAGATTAAAAATATTATCAATTACCACCTCTAGCCTGAAGAATTTCTCCAAATAACACACAAAAAGAAAAGACCCACCACTAATTATTTATTGATTCACCAGAGAGTTGAGGTACTGTAAAACCTGCATTAAGGTCTCACTCTGCTGAACTGCACTTCAGCCCAGTTACCTACCCAGATTTGGATTGTTTAAATGTGTTACTGTGTTTTTAATGTAAGCAAGGGAGAGCCATTCTCTTTCATAGTTAAGTCACAACCTTGATCCACAAATAGCTTTAAACAAAGATAGCGTTTGTTTCCAAAGACTTTTTTTTTTCCTGCCCTGACAGAGAATCCCTTCAACAAGGCAGGTTATTCTGAGAGGACTTAAACAGAGCCAAGGCTACAGGAGGAAGGGAAGATAGAAAAAAGGCAAGGATGTAAAAACTTTCAGGAGAAGAATCTTTTCACCAGTGCGTTCAGGGAGGTTATGTGACTTCTCCTGTGTTAAAGAGCAAGGCCTGATTCAATTCCCCACTGCTTTTACTACTGCGGGCAGTCCTTAGGAAGCACTTTCCTGCTATCCACACTCATATTCCCCTCTCCTACATTCACCCTGCTGCTCAGTCCTACAAACAGCATAAGGGGAGCTCTCTCTTCCTCACATCCTCCCTTGTTTCCTGCCCTCTCCCCTCAGTGCGAAGAAGCCGGGACGCCCCTGTGCCCCCCTCAGGCTTCCCTCCCGCCCCACCATGAGCGC
>NW_005054402.1:518343-528578 GCF_000277835.1 Geospiza fortis | reverse complement strand
GGCACGGCAGCCCAAAGCACCGCCGGCTCTCACGGCACGCCCTGGATCTCACACACCCCTTCCCAGCTACCATCTCTGCCCAGGCACTGGAAGGACTGGGAGACGGGAGAAGCACAATCCTTGGTGGATGCAACAAAGTTAGGACCACGGCAAAATGTCATCCTCAGAATATCTTGGATTCTTTTTATCCTCAAAGAACTCGAACTTTTACTCAATAATGCCATTTAGAGCAAATCTCTAGTTACTCCACACAAGAATATGGATTTCAGACTACTTGAAGGTGTCAACTCAATGACCCTCAGTAACCCTCCCTACATTTTTTTCCATATAAACCATTTCAAACTGCATAGAACAGAAAATGCATATAAAATCTTCAGTAACTCACTTTTGGACTTCCTGAACTGCTTTGTGCAGCTACCAAACTTTTTTACTATGGTAGCTCTTCTTCAAATAAGTAATGTCCTTGAAAAGGGGAATATTCTTCAATATATACAGAGCAACTGTGTTACCTCATTAATATTAATGAGCATTCAGCCATGAAAATAATTTTCATGCAAGAGGACCTGTGCCCATAGGTGCATTCACTGGCAAAGTTCACACATCATTCTCCCTTCTGGTTGCAAGTCCCTGATGAAACATGAAGGTTTTAGATATAGTGAAGGATACTGGGAATGCCAAGCTCTCAAAATGCAACATCCTTATGGGAAATTAAAAGCAAACAGAACCGAGGAGAATTAAGCAAGCAATCAAACCAAAAGAAGACTATTTGGCTTGAATGGGAATTTCCTACCTCTTCTGAGCTGATTTACCCATGCCTACATTTTGCTTTTTAAATTTTAAAGCATCTGAACATTTGCTCTGTCAGTCGAGAAAAAATGGACTTACTTAAACTCATGTTAGATCCCCTGGGGATATCACAGGGAAAATAGGACAGCAATGCTAAGGAGAAAAATTTCATCTACAGCATCTTTTACAATTAAAAACTTGCAAACAGTGAACAGCAACAAAAGGGGGGGGGGCATACAAAACAGATTTTTCATTAATTTTTACGCTTTAATTCAAAACTCAGTATTGTAGCCAATGACCAGTGTACAAAAAGTGGAAACAAAAAATATTTCATTGACATCTAAGTCATCAAATTCTATATGAATAGCCTCAAAGTATGACCAAACTAAACAGCGCACATCTTTGCCATGCCTGAGATGCAAGAGAAACTCAGCATCCTTCAGGTACATTCTAAATACTGCTGGAAGCACAAATCTGCAACCCCTCCATTTTCACTGTTATATCTTAAACTTTTCCTTGTTAAAAGGCCAAAGCTTTATCTATAATTAAACAAATTTTCAGTTTCTAGATGTGTAGGTTTAGTTCTTTTAAAAAACATTATGGTGACCCTCAGGAGCTTCTTGAGCCAAGAAAACCAGGGCAAAGCAGCCATCTCCAACTACAATCAGTTGCCTGAAAAACTCAGAAGTTTGGACGTGGCATTAGGAAATTCTGTCTGTGACATTTCATCCTTCAGAAAAAGGGGGTGGAGCAAGAGCAAGTCTCCATATTTCATAGGAATTACACAACTGTGCAGCTCCAGGGGACTTCCTTCCATGGGTACAGTTGATTATTAATTACACCAGCCTGGAGAATTAACACTTTGTAGGCTGAGAGGGGCAGGTGGGATGAAACCCCTGGGTCTTTTTCATAGCAAAGGAAATTTCAAGGACTTTTTAACCTCTCATTGTTTCAGATTAATGACCTGGTTTCAGTGCATTCTGGTAATTTCAAATGCAAGTCCAGCATTAGAATTATTATAAGATTTTAAAACTGTCAAACAGACCCTGCATCAGCTGAATGACAAGAATTTGAGGTAGGACGAAACAAATAATGTGCCCAATTCCAAATTCAGATTTTTTTGTATAAGAGGTAAAAAAGTTAAATATTTTGTTTTAAAAAAATATTACCACCTACATGTTTCTTGGCATTTCTTAAGTTTACAAACTTATGAAATCTTATAAAAGATCTAGTTGAATAATTTAGCAGGAAATTTTATTTAGCATTTTGTGCACCTTTTCTGAACCCCATAAAATGTACTCTCACAGGCAAATTAAATCTTTCAAATAATTTTGGAGGATGCTTTTGCTTACAAAACAAGGTCTCAACCCTCTCACTCTTAAGGCCCTTCACCACTGAATTCCCAATCCTTTTCTATTTTTCCTTTCTGTTTTTCCTTTTCTGTTCAATACTCTCTGACTTCCTAAGCCCTTCTAAGGAGGGATGTTTTGACATCTTTATCCCATTATTGTACTTTGCTTCCATACTTCTTCAGTAATTATTCTACCCCTTCTATTCAGACATGGTTTATCAGTTGGCCTTAATAAGCCAGTTTATTAAGCTTAAACCAATACAAAGCTAAATTAATGCAGACTTTTTTTCCCTGTGTCTGTGAATAGATTCCTCCAGCAGTTCTTTATGTTCTTCAAGAATAATAGAAGTCATTAAAAGCACCAGCTAGACACAGATCTGGAAGAGGTGTTAAATACATGAATGTCTCCTGATGTAAGATTATTGTGCCCTTTAAGATAATAAGGCATTTAAATATAAAAAAAAAAACTTTGTGTCAGTTTTTACTAGGTTCCTTGCTCTCCAAGATAAAATACTTTTTTAAATTAATGACTGACAAGGAAAGAAATCTGTTCCTTTTCCATTACAGATAAAATACCGTGAAGTCATTTGTTGCAAGTTTCTTGCTATTTAAAAAAGAGAATGGAAGGCTTCCCTAACTTCCCCTCCTTACCTCATTCACATTGAAGAAAATAATTATTCTACAAATTAGTATAAAAGCAAAAAACTACTACTATGCAGCAAAAATTAAACAATAAATCATCTCAATTTCCTGTACCGAAAGTTTGGGTGCCTTTCTTTTTCCTTCTGATGGTTTTGTGATTTGGCTCTTCTGATTTCCATGGTTAATTCATTTCCCCCTCGGGTTACAAGCACAATGACATAGTGACACTGGTTTATTTTAAGGGCTTGGCCTGTTGGACATCACCACAACCCTCCAAACCACTGGTGCCTCTCCAGTGTCCAGTGCTTTGGTTGCTCCCCTGCCACTCCTTTTCCAGGGACAACAAGCCACAGATATAGGACTGGCTTTGCAACGTGTGGAAAGAATTGTACACATCAGTATCAAAGGCATCTTGCTTCATCTGAAGCCCTGGAGAAGGAGGAGTGTGGTTTAATTCAGAGCTGGGTGCCCCTCCTCCTCCTCCTCCTCCTCCTCCTCCTCCTCTTCCCTGCAGCTCCCTCCTGAGCCCTGGCCAGGGCAGCTGCCCCCCAGCCATCCCAACCATCCCTCCACATCAGCACAGCCTCCACCTGCTAGAAATGCAGTTTTTAAGGGATCTCCTCACTTTCATTGCTGTGTGCAGCAGATGTTGTGCTCCTGTGCCTCTGCTTCACTCCATCCTCTGAAAGCTTCTAATCAATGGGATTTCCTGTCTGAACTAATTGAAATCAGTGAGAACAATAGCACACAGCAAAGGAAAATTGGAATTTAAATATGGTACCTCTGGCTTTTGCTGAATGTTCCCCTACTTACTTCTGTGCTTTACTGTATTTGGGCAGTAATAAAACTGGAAGACAGTGGTCGATCCATGGGCTCAGAAATAATCAGAGAAGCAGCTCATTTACCAGACTTTTGGCTGAGGACAAAGCTGAGTGAGTGCAGATGACCAAAGAAGATTCATCAGAGGTGTGTGTCATAAACACAAAAACAAGCATTACTCACCATGTTCAAATGCATAGAATTTCTCTGCCTATAAAAATAGGTATCATTTTAAAAAATATTGTTCTTAAAGGAATTTAGCATTTAACTCTCACATGAGCTATGCCAAAATGAAGCATCTTACACAAAATGTAAATTACAGACTTAGAGTGCAAGGAACTGAGGAAAAGAGTGAAACTTACTGCAGATTATTCCTGTTTCCACACATTAGCAGGCCTGTCTTAGGAATTAACATAACAGATATGCAAGGTTAATTAAGTTGGCATCCGCAATTACCTCACCCTTACACCAAAGCCAACTGCAGATATCTGAGATTCAAAGGTGCTGGAATGGACAGAGCCCTTTTGGATCTGAGAGATCCCTGCACAAGGTGGGTTTAGGAAAAAAAAAGCAGGAGAGGTGTTTGGAGCCTGTGGTCCCAAATTCAGCCTGGCTCTGCTGCTCTCAAGACCAGATCCACAGTAAAAGCTTAAAAGAATGCAAATTCCATATTCTGGCTGATCTCAGTGTTGCCCCAGCATATGTGGGAAAATCTGTGTTTAAATTGGGGTTTGAGAGATGTGCTCAGTGCTTTGCATGTGCTTATGTGCAAATTTCTGGGTAGGAATGGACAAGTGCTTACTGAAATGCTTTAATGAAAACCAGATCAAATCAGGACATTTCATGCACAGAGGTTTCAGTGGGGGTCTGCTCTCATAGCTAAGCAGTCATTGCAGCAATTTCCAAAGATACCAAGGAAAGAATTTAAAATGAAAGTAAAGAGTAATCTTTTTAATGCTTTTAGAGGGATTTCAAGCAACTTCAGATAACAACATTTCTATCCACTGCACTCCTGTTCTCTTATCAAGCCATAGCTAATTAGCTGTAGGCTGCCCTGCTGCTAACTCAGGCAACAAACCACTAGTGACTTGAGCAGATGTTCTCCTTTTCCTGCCAATAGGAATAGTTACTAACATTTTTTCTTTTCACGTTAAGGTTTGCCATCTCAAAACTTACTCCTCAGGATCAGGAATACGCCACATATAACCACTCACAGCCATAAATACCCATTTGCTGAGGCTGGTGTTTGCTTGGAAGTTACACAACAAGATTTTGACAGAGCTGAATTACACAAAACAGGGATTACATGGACTCCACATCTTTAAAAATTAGAGCTTATTGAAGTTTGTTGTTAAAAGATGAAGTTCATCAAACCCACGAGGGCTCTCTGCTGTCAAGCTGAACATGCACTTGATCTTCATGGAACTTGTCTCTGCCAAAAGAGGAGGCTGCTCAACAAGGAGAAGAGATGCTCCCTGCTAAAGCCATCTTTTATTATGCAGGAATATCATCTACACTTTGTAAACAAAGCAAAGCACTACCCTCTTCTAGCCAGCATTCATCAACCAGCACCTCAGGAACATCTCAGCAACCTTTGGAAAACAAGAGCAGAAAAACATTTTTTAAGGTTAAATATCAATGATTTACCAATCATTAACAACTTGAATTTATTTACATTGAATTTCCAAAGTTCATAAATACCTCCAGTGCCAAGTTCATTTTCCACATAGATCTGGTAAAATAGAGATGGAGAAACTTTCCCAAGGGCATGAGTTAGTCACAGTGAATTAAGAATTCATAAATCCTGCTTCTTGCTAAATCCAAATTGTGTTCCCTCTTATATTAGTTGGAACTTTCTGAACAGTAGTTAATGCTACCAGGTGTTAGGTAAGCTTAGACTTTATTGCTTCTCAGCCTCTTGCAAACTGCAAATCAATTTCAAAAAATGAAATATGTGTGACTACTGTCTGATGGCTGGCACGTCACAGAGGCCCAGGACAAAAAGAAAGGACATGAAACTGATATTTGTTTTCTCTCTTGATTTTTCTTTTGTCCTTCATTTGAATTGACAACACAGGCCACAGTGGCTGGTAGAGTAAGAGTTCTGTCTGTGGATTACAAGGGTTAGAAGATCACAGGAACCTGTTCTCCTTCTCACTGCAGTGGTGGAGGAACTCACACATGCTTACAGACCTCAGTAAAGGGGCAGGTAACTCGTTAATTTAAATAGCCATGTATTAAGTATACAATTAGAACTTTATGGCTAATCTGTTTTATTTGTTGCTGGGGAAGGCTGGGTGTGTGTAACCATTACTGGGCAGCAAGTCCCCCAGATTTGCTGATTTGTCACTTTGACTATGTGACTACAGACTGTTGCACAGATAAAAGTGCAAAACGGTGACACATTCAACAGGTGAGGATAAGAACACACCACCTGTAGTCTCACATCTCTCAGAAGGCAAACAGAGCAGTCATTTCCAAGCCTTGTAATATTAGAAAGTCAGACACAGCCTCACTACATCAGGCTATCATCCAGTTCATGTAAATTTTACTGAAATCAAGGGATTTTGTGTAGAAAGACGTGATTGGTGCTGTGACCTGATTTTGAAAGACACCGAGCACCCAGACCTGCCTTTGGCTCCACAAAGAGCTGCAGATGTTCATCATGCCAGACAGGGAAGCCATTAGCCTTTCAGCATCCTGGTATTTCAGATCATTTAGACAGATTTACCCAGAGGAAATTACTGTAGCTATTAATTTATGTTCACTTCCTCACACGTAGGGAGAACATATGAAAGTCAAGTCATCTCTGCTGCTGACAATAAAAGCCATGCATTCAAAGATCAAGGATTTTGTGGTCCGGCTGGCCCAAGCCCTTCATGCCTTGTCAGCTCCCTGTCCTCAGTGGAAGACCACCAGTTAATGGATTTAACCTTTCCATCAGTGAGAAATAACAGATCAGCCTGTCAAAGATGAGTTACACTGAGGCCATGGACGTCCCCTTTCTCCTTCATTTCTTTTTACAGTCATTACATCTAATTCCCTTCACCACTGTTTTCCTTGGTTTCATCAAAACCACAGTTATTCAAGCAAGTAAAAGGCAGCTTAAAAGAGCAAAGTTGCAGCTGCTCACAGGGCTCTGTGCCCTCTGAAACTCAGCTCCCACACGTGCCAGTTTCAAAATGTCACCAACCATCTCCTGGAGACACCTTGGCAACCTCTGCCAGCTCCTGACTCCAGCAGCAGATTAAGCCAAATGATTATTTAATAACTTATTTTTCCAAGGTAACATAAAGAAAGAGCAAAATCACTCAGTGTCAAAATAAATCTCTGGGAGTGGAATGACTGAAAACAAAAAATAATTGTTATTTCTCTGCATTCCATGCATTTCCTGCAAATACAAGTGTTTGTACATAACATGAACAGTCCTATACTGGCAGAAAATTCTCCAGTCCTATACTGGCAGAAAATCTGGGGGTGTCAAAAGAGAATCAGAGGTCTGCACTGAAAAATTCCAGGAGCAACAGCCCCACAATTTCAGCTTGGCTCAAATTTCCAGGAAAACACCAAAGACAGCACAGTGACAAAACAAAACCCCAACTGTAAGCAGTGAGAAACTAAAATATTTAGGAAATTAAGAAGTCAGGACAAGAAACTGCTAAAAACTTTCTTTTCTGTGACACTCAGGCTCCTGGAACTATCCCAAATGGATGAAACTGGGAAATCTGAAACACAGGCAAGGCAAACTCAGTCAGTGATTGTTGTAGCTTTGACAGTAGAAACACTGAAGTGAAATGAATTCTTTTATTTATTATTTACAAACGAGTTTCCCCTGGAATAAGCAGAGTTGAAGTACAAGTTTCCAGGTCCACACACAGCATTGTGCTCCTGGCAGTGTCAGCTAGGGAAATGGAAACCCAGATGTCACAGGGCTGCTCTGGGAATGGGACAATTCTCCAATCTTATCCAAAGTTGAAGGTATTTGCCATAGCAGGCAAATTTTGATGCCACAACTGGCTGTAGAGTGGATTTGTATCAAGTTCAGCAATCTCTCCGTGGACCCAAAGGTTTTGTTTCATTGTCTATAGAGAATATTTATCTTTTTCAGGAAAAAGAAAGCCCCAGAGAAGGTTGGAAGGACAAACAATGCTAAAACCAAGGTTAAGATGGGGACTGCTAAGGATCTTATCCCATAATACAGCAAAGTAATGGACCCATGTAAGAATATTTCCAAAAGGGCAAACTGAAAATGAACTGACCTCTTAATGTTTATTTTACAGTCCTAAAGAGTGATTTACTGCTGTTTAAAAAACCACAGAGGAGCAGAGCCAGCACAGGATGAACCTGAAACTATCAGAACACCAATTCAATACTGCACATATTCAAAGTATCCCAGAACAGAACAGAATAACAGAGTGGTTTGGTGTCATTGAACTCCTTGCAATTAGTACAAGAAAAATGGGCATGCTAGTGTTTTATGGATTTATTTTTTACCTTGTTTTGTCACAGAACATAATCTGCCACTGCAGTCTCAGTTTTCCATAGAATTCAACACTGACTTGCAGGAACCCATTATGCTTTTAGCCTCTTTGATGGAAAATGCCTGTATTAATTAGTACTTTGATGCTAATTACCATTTAAACTGAACTGCAACTATTAGGATATTAAAGGCAAGGGAAATCATTACATAATTTATGGGAGAGGGTAAGGCCTTAAGTTTAGTTTGGCTTTTAATTTTCCATACCAGGTGACTTCAATGATAGAAAAAAACATTCCTTCTCTCAGAGGCCATCTGAGGACAAACTGATGTAGAGCAGAGGAACATTTACAGCTTCCCATGGGGATTTATTTACATGACATCAATCCTTTGAGCCAATGGTGCAGGCAATTCTTTGTGGGGTTTTGGTTTTTTACCAAATAGACCTTTTTTTTCTTTTTTTTTTGCTTTTTTTTTGGGGGGGAGTGGGGGGAGGTAGCAGTTAATTTGGTCTTTTATATGTTGTGCATAATCACACATTCCAGTCCTGCCTCTTCTCAAATTTAAAATGGGGTTTTTTCCCTACTACTTTCAAAAGCAATAAAATTGACCCTACCTTTAGGGAGAATAGGAGTCAACCCAGCTTCAGGAAACAGAGAAGGAGCAGTTGACAGAAGATTTCTCAGCACCAAAAACCTCCCAGAAGAATTGGGAACTGGAAAACTGCCTGCTATCAAAACTTGTCTGCACTTACCAGCAACACCTTGAATTTTCTAATCTGAGAGATCCACAACATCTATCTACAAAAAAATAAAAAAGCAGAAAGCACAGGCAGCCCCAGCATTTTGCAACTTCCTTGAAAAAAACATATGTCAGTTCTCCCTAGCAATGTTTCCAGCAAGAAGCCAAACAAAGCACAACCAACACATTCAATGGGATTAAACTTTTCTGCTTTTCCACCACTCATCCATAATGGCAGTGACATGGAACTTGCATAACTCCATCTGAATCATGTTATGCCATCTCTGGGCTTGTCATTGAGCATTTTCTGAGTGTAATTTTACATTTCATGGCAGTGCTGGGTTAGAAGTTGGACTTGGTGATCTCAGAGGTCTTTTCCAATCTGAACTGTTCTATAATTGCTGATAATCCTGTTGTCCTGGAAATAAGTGGAGGGAGTGAGCTGTGGATTCCACCCAGGGAAACCTGGCAAAGACCAGCCTTTGACTTCAGTGAATTCCGCCAGATATTTTACACCCTGAGTTTCCTGCTTGATTAGGGGATCTGAATGGGAAACATTCTGCATTAACTTACCTAACCTCCTATTTGTTTGATTTATAGCATTTACAACCCACTTAATGCCACTGCATAAATACATAACATTACTGCTATTTTTTTTCCCTGAGTCATGTTGTGAAGCTGAAGAACCTCCTGCTTGACTTCACAGTGATATGGTCTGAAAGCAGAAAGGGAGCATGAAAGAGGAAAACAATGTAGTTTTGCTCCAATGGTTGCTCCTGCTATAAAACATACATAAACCTTTTGCAATCTCATACAGTTTTTATTGCCCCCAGAAAAAAAACCCCATCCTGTACTAGAACTAACAGTGCATGCAGCAGGCTGATTTCCCTTTAGGAATGCATTTGGTCACTGGGAAAAGAAGGAAAGCTGAGGAAGAAAACTTGAACCTGAGCATGGAATCATTTTAGATCACACTGAGAGCAACCTGGCTTGCAACAGACTGCAAAAGGCAATTTGTCATTTTGTGATATTCTGTGATGCTGAGCATTCACCAGGTTTTTTGGGGAGCTTCAGCCCCCTGCTAGGCCTGTTGGAGCAGGACAGCCAAGGGATTGCTGCAAAGTCAGATTCCCTGGAGTGCAGAGATGCACAGCTGGATGTCCCGGGTGTGAGGTGAGCACGGGGATGGACAAACACAGCCTGTGCACCAACTCTGCCCTCCAGGAGCACAGGGATGGACAAACACAGCCTGTGCACCAACTCTGCCCTCCAGGACCAAGGAGAAGCCTGGGACAGCCCTACAGAGATTTTGGGAGGACAGCAGAAACCCCCCAAGGGTTCCCCCCGCTGCTGGAGGCAAGGACACTCTAAGGAAGGAACAGGATCTTGCAGGAGGGAGGATGGGACATTCCAGTGGCA
>NW_005054402.1:508374-518323 GCF_000277835.1 Geospiza fortis | reverse complement strand
CCAAGGTGACTAATGAAGTGACAGGTGATTTCCACTTGTGAGCCCCTTAACTTCCCCTTAGCAGCTCATCCAAGCTGAAATGCAGCCTTGTCTCTAAGTGAGGAGCCACAAACTGGCTGTCACACTGTGGCTGCTCCTTCCCTCAGCACCAAACCAGTGGGCTGGGGGCAAGACATGTATTACCAAAATATCCAGGGAATGAGAAGATGAAGCCCCAAAACAGTTGCTGAAATAAAAAGTTGCCCCAAATCTTCAATATTAAAGAAGGAAAAAATAAAAGAAGCATAGGCCCTACCTCTGCAAGGTCAGCACTGCACATAAACAGAATCAGAGAGCTTCATTTTTTAGGGGATTTCTTATTTTGCCTTGGGAGTCCTGGAATGGGCAGAACTTCTCTGCCGTATTCTCCAGGAACTGATCTTATTTCTGCTTTTCCTCTTCATGCTTCAGGAATTTCTTGATCAAGAGGATTGTCCAGCCCTGGCACAGCTGTCCAGGGCAGCAGTGGAGTTGCCATTCCTGGAGAGAATTAAAATCCCCGTGGATGTGGCCCTTGGGGATGTGGTGTAATGGTGCCTTTGGCATTTCTGGGTTTGTGGTGGGGTTAGAGGTCTTTTCCAACCTAAATGATTCTTTGAATTATGAGCTTAAAGACAAACCAGACACTGCAACTCATCACCCAAATTTGTGCCACTTCTAAATCTGCTCTCCAAGTTCAACACTCAAGTTATCCTTCCAGGGAATTTTATTCCTAACTGGGTATCAGGCAATGTCATAGCCACTTTAAATTCAAATGTATGACTATTGTTTAAAAACAAATGGAAAATGTGTGGATGCAAATATTTGAACAAAGAACTGCTCTGTTTTTCTCCAATCAAGAAGCAGGCACTACATACAATGTATCTGGCCAACTGCATTCAAATAATAGCTCAAATCTTGAATATTCATGGCTGATGAATAATCATCACATTGAAAAAAAATTACAGAATCCATTTCAGAGCAGTTCTGTAGAGTAAGAGCAAGAAAACTCAACAGGGAGAAATTATATCTAACTTCCAGAGTCAGAGTTTTCTGCACTGCAGGATTTCTCTGATTTGCTATTTGCAATCCAGTTTAACAACTAACTGCCCTTTCCCTCACTTCAGGCTCCCAAACAGTGGAAATTCCCTCTTTCTCTGTCCCTTCCCTAGGGATCACTACCTTAATTAAAAGTAACTTGCAGTATCTTCCCAATAAAGGACAGTAACAGGTCAGTAAATAAAAACATAGAATTATATGTAGGTGTATATGCAGCTTTTAAAGCTTTCCCCTCTTTAGGGGTTGCCTAAAGCTCAGCAGAGAGTCAGGGATTCCATTTCCATTACAAAATTATAAACAATAATTTAAAAATACCAGGGTTTGTGTTCTCAATCATAAAATTTCCATTATGTTCCTTCAGAACAAATTGAGTTTTAGACTAGAAACATTCTCTTTTTATTTAATTCTGTTTTTCACTCTTAATTGATGGGTTTTTTTGTGTCATTGCCCACTGCAGATTGTTATGAACAGCTTGAAAATGTGCTTTGACTTATTCCAGGGATATAGAAGATAAAACTAAGTTCACCATTAAAAAAATAATTATAACAATTTGATGTTGCTGTTGATCTTAAAGATTTTACCTGACTGACTGACTGACTCTTAAAATCTCCAGCTGAAATCTGTAAGGGAAACAGTGAAGAAAAGAAATCTGGTGACCAAGCAAATATCTTGGCATCAACAGGCAGCTAAATCAACCAGAAATCAACTCTGCTAAAGCTAATGAAGCATCTCCCTTGCACTCTTTAAGGGTCTAAAATCAGATTTTAAAGACAACTTGCAGTTCACATTCAAACTGCCCTATAGGTAACAAACAGAAAAACATCCTGAAAACCCAGCTGGGACTATTTCTGTGTCTCACCAGATGTTTATCTGCCCAAGTACTTGCCCAAGTAAAACATGGCAATGCTCAGGCATGTAAAAATATTCCATTAGTCAATTTAATCCAGCTGCCTTGCAAATTCTCCTTAGTTACAGATATTCCTTTGTAAATCTTGTTGGTATCATCTTGAACGCCTATTTTATCCCAACTGGCAGATTTAATTGGCAAAATTTATGGGATGGTCAGTGCTGGGTCTCACATACAGGCAACAGCAAAGTAGGGCATTTTTGTCTTAATCCCAAGTTTTTTCTTGCAGTCTTCACACAAAGTGCCAGGATAAAACTGGTACAATTGTTCACAGGAAGAAATTAAATGCAATTTCATTTTCTGTGACCTTTATTTTGTGCATGTTGGCAGGTCCTTGGAGGGTCTGGGAGAGTTTGGTTCATACCAGCTGGGGTTTTTAGGGCCACAGTTCCAATGAGAATAGGACACATCCATCCTCCTCCATCACCAAAGTTACTCAAGCTTCAGCTCTAAAGCCTCATCTTAGTTATGATCTCATTTCAGAGTTTTCCTTCATCACCAGCACAGCAGAGTCCAGTTTTCTGTCTGTTTTAAAGTAATCATTTTTTTTTAAAAGGTGCTGTAAAGACAACTTAGACCTGCATGAGATGTATTGTTTGCATGCTGCTCATAAGGTTTTATATTTGGTAAAAGTTAATAACAGCAAAGTGGATTAAAAGCAAAAGCAGCAGAAAAAATAATTCCCTAAGAGTGCTGTTTGTTTCTATAATTCTATAATTCACATCAAGTCTCTTATTAAGTCAAACCGAATTGTATCTGTTTATTAATTTTACATGTGTTGGATCCAACAGTGATTTCAAGTTCTATAGTTAAATTTGTGTTATAAAACTGGGATGTGTGATACCATTAAAACTGACTAAAACTAAATTCCTGTCAGCATGACAGAAAATTTAAAATCTTGTCTAATTTTCATCAACATTGTCCTTGCAGCAAATTAGAGTGATGAGGGAAATGCAATCATATGGTTTGATTGCTAGAAGGCTCAGAGTACTTTTTTTTTAAATTTTTTTTTAATAGCTGCATTTACAGCTAAAAATGTCAATAAATTGCTGTTTTGCTTACAAAATATATCACCGTTAAAAAGCTCAGAACCTTTTCCCTACTGAAAAATTCTTACTGGCTGTCACAAAGAAATGTTGAAGGCAGGCAGCCAACAAGACTGTTCTAATTCTTTTGTCCCCGTTTCTCAAAATATCAAAATGATGTTACGTGCCTTGTTGTCCCAGATTGTCTGTCTGTGGATTGCAGGGCAGAACAGCCCATTTTATGATAACCTAGAAATAAGAAGCTAAACACTCCCCTTGACTGCCATCCCCACGCTCCTGACAGCAGCTGGGGTGTGCTGCAGTGACAGAGTCTGGGCTGGATGAGCTCTGGAGGAAATATGGGAAATATTTGCTGCACCTCAGGTACTCACAGTGCCCCAAGAGTGCTGAGTATCACCCGGCATCATTAAAGATAAAGTGAGTTTATGAACAGAGGCACAGAATTCTCTGGAAGGGCTGTACCACATTGGGTTTCCTCAGGGTCTGATACAGCCCCAGTCAGGTACAACATCATCATGATGTTGTGCTCACCACAACCTTCACTGCAGTTACCCCTTCTGTCCTAATGCTGAGCTTGTAAACCAGTGCTGACTGTTTCAAGTGGCTTCTGCACCACAGCACACTCCCCAGCCATCTTCAGTTACTGAAATGCCATATGTGTATTTTATATATGTATACATTTAAATATCTGGATAGCCAGGCGTTGGAACAGGCTGCCCAGGGCAGCGCTGGAGTCCCCATGCCTGGAGGGATTTAAAATCTATGTGGATGTGGCACTTGGGGACATGAGCTAGTGATGGGCTTGGCAGTTCTGTGAGAATGCCTGGACTTGCTGATTTTAAAGGATTTTTCTAACTTAAATTATTCTGTGAATATAACAATTATATATATTATATTATATTACACTTTCCTATATATTGCACCCATTTGAAAACAAACAAGGAAAGGCTCTGTGCTGCCAGGTTGGATCCCTGGAACACTTCACACCCTTAAATAATTCAGGGTCTCCACTTTCACATCCTCAGAGAGAGGGCTGGGATGTGGGTATCAGTTGCTTCATGTGCTGTGAACAGTGGCAAGGTGGAGTTCTGACTCAGCCACCCATCATGGGGTAAGGATTGAGAAATTTGGGCAATCTGCCCCAAAACAAAAGCCTGCTCCTAGAGGCACAACTCCTCCATCAAATTAATAACTTGAAGCCTGGTGACCCAGCACTTCTGACTCAAAGTTGAGTTTCCCCAGGAATAAAAGCAACACAGACAGGATACAGCCTCAGGCTGTGAGGGAAAGCATAACAGTTATTTCCTGCAATACCCAGAGTCAATGTGCTGCAAATGCCAACATCTGCAAGGCTGGTGACTCTTGTGGAGCATCACCACACATTATGAGTTTGAAGGCTTCTAAAGGGAACAAAAATTGAAGTAGAAGTGCCTTAAAAGTGCCATCAGGACCTCTACATTGCCCACCCTTCCCAGAAGCAAACCCATAAACAAGGATCAATAAACAGGTTCATTTTAGAGCAGATTAAGTCACTGCAAAGTATTTTTCAACCAAATTACCAACCATGTTTTTAAAGCCTTCAAATGACCCAGTTAATTATTCCCTATCTCCTATTGCCCCTTCTTCCATCAAGTCTCCTTTTAAGTGAGACATCCCTTCCTCTAGCCACAGGGCCTTGGAAGTGGCTCTGGAGATCCCTTTCCTGCCTGTCCAAATCTTTTTTATGGTTCCTGGGCTGAAAGTGCAGCTTGTTCTACTCTGATTTCTTCCAACACTCATCTGAATGCTCAATTTGCCTGCTGTGAGGAGCCTGCTGATTCCAATCTTCCTTATTCCAGGGACACAGATGCACTTCCCCATCTCTGCTCTGCTGTTCCCTATTGATGTGAAGGGGGTGTCACTTTTCTCACTTCCTAAGTATTGGAAAACCAATTCCCACGTGCCAGTGGTTGCTGAAGCCCCACAATGATGCCACAAGTGCTGCAGCTTGCTTGATTCCCTGTTATTAATGTGCCAAAGGAGCAGCTCATCAGGGAGGATGCAGGCAGAAGAATGGAAATCAGGCACCTCCCGTGGCTTTCAACTGAAACATGAATGTAGCACACAGGAAAGCATCCTTCTCCAAGTGCCTCTCTCTGCCTGGCACAGACAACCAGGGAGGGGCTGGGAATGGAATGAAATAACTGCATCCAAAGCCAGAGCTGCTTTGATGCATGAAACAAGGCAGAATTTCAAAGACCATTCACACATTTAGTGGCAGGTGTGTGCTGCTGCTGCTGCTGCTGCTTATTCGAAAAGTCCCCAGCTGCTTTCTGTGAATTGAGCTCGGGGAGCCGGCGCGTTCCAGTTCCAATCTGCATTCTGGGACAGGTAGCAGAGACCAATTAATCATGAGAACTCCCTTGGATGGTCTCACCTTCTTTTGTCTTTGAACAGCACGAGGGAAAATAAAAATGGGTCATCAGTGCCTTAGCAAGAGGCTACAACATCCTTTCCTTGAGAGATGTTACACTTTCAGCACAGATGTGAGGTTCAGGGAACAGCAAGGAGCTGCTCAGTGCCAGAGCACTCCATCTGTGGGTGGGCATTGTTTGTCTGCACAGGCAGCACCAAGCCACTGTTTTATAGCAAGGACATTGCACAGAAGGGGATCTGGGCAATCAAGGTGAAGGCCAAATGCCAAACAGGATGTGCTTCCAGGCAAGGAGCAACAGGTAGATGAGAAAAGCAGGTTTGTGGGTGAATAAAGCAGACAAAAAAGAGGTAGAAATGGAAGAAAATTGTCCCAAAAGGTATAAAACTTCATTATCCTTCACTTGGTTTACACAGAGAGAGTGAGGAGGGGCTGCACACAAAACCAAGGGGGAGAAGAGGCAAAGAAATGACAACTCAAGCTCTGACTTGGCAGAAATCAGCCAAAGCTGTGCAGCTGGAACAGAAGGAAGAGATTCCTTGGGACTGACAGAACAGCAGGATGAAACCTGTGTTACATTTACTAGAGAGAGCAAGAAGAATAGGAAAAGGAAAAAAAAAAAAAAACCACCAAGAAACCAGACAGCTCTACAAGCATGATTTGAATAATAAAAATAGCAGGAGTAGCAGGAGATAGTTGGCATGGATCACTTAGCAAATGATACCTAAATTGCAGCATGGATTTACCCACAGATCTCCCACTGCCTCACTGAGGAAGCAGCAATAACAGGAAAGGTTTGGCAGAGAGAAAATCTACAGGTATAATTACATGGCCTGCAGGAAACATTGTTATTTACATACATATTTATATCTATATGTATATAAAACCAGCTGGAAATGAAACATCAACAGGGGAGCAACTACCACAATCAAACTCCAGCCAGTGCAATAGCAAAGAACAGGAATAATTTAAAAGAGATTTTACATTACAGGACAGGAGTAAAGGGTCTGGAATCACAAGGCAAATTCTGCACTATTCCCAGAAAACAGTTAGGAATGTGTGTGGGCAAGAACCTCAAGAGAGGAGATGTTTTGTGTTTCCCTCCAAACACTTAAAAAGAAAAATGAAAAGAAAATTAGGTTTTGAGCAGATGACATTTGGAGCCTTAAATTTTAAGGCTGAAAGTCTGTGATGAATTATCCTGACTTCATACAGGAGGCAGTGCCAAGGAATCTCACCCAGTAATTCCTGGCTGAACAACCACATATCTAGGAAAAATACTTAGTCTCAATTTAAATACTTCAACAAACTCTCTATGTCCATAGGTTAATTGTTCTGATGGTTAATTACTCTCAGCCAGTCTGAAATATACCCTGAACTACTCTGGCTCCAGTTCCCAAACTCTAGGGTTTGGTGCATTTTGCTTGATTTCAGAGCTCTCTGCAATGCTTTCCCTGAAGGTTCTACAGCTTTTCTCTAAGTTCCCTTACCTCGAAGCAGGTAGGACTGCTTTAGTTTCTCATTACTGATGATGATTTTGAGATTCCAAATCATTCCTGGAATCTTTTTTTTCCTAATCTTTCCAAGTTTCTATTTTTTTTTTCCACATAAGCTAGACACAATTTACTAGCCAGTGTCTAATCACACACAGTGATAAATCTCATTAAAAATAAATACAAATCAAAGCAATTGCATCTTAATATGAACCAGAAGTCAGGTCTGAATTCTACAATCTGACTTCTAGTAGAGTTAACCCTGATTCAGGCTTTTTTCCTGACTTTTTACACTTAATCAGGAGAGAATCTGGGGCAACTACACAGCTCTGATTAGAGCAAGGGAAAAAAAATGGACAACACAGGAGGTTCAAGAGAGGATAACTGAGATAATAGTGCCTCTAAATGACAGCAAAAGAAGGTTAAACATGCTGTGGAAAAGAGAAAATTAACAGAAGACCTCACTGAAATACCAAATACCCTTAGGGAATAGAAAGGATGCATTTTAGTAGACTGGCAAATTAATAGAGAACTGTGCAAGCATGATTAATTAATTAACATCTGTATTAGTTAATGACTAAAAGCTCTGTGTTAATGCTGAGCTGTAGTAGGAGGAAAAACAAAAACAGCAGAGAACTTTCTATGTTTTAATGCAGAAGTTTAACAAGTGAGATTGATTTTTGTTATGATAAAAGAGCTCTTTGTTTGGAGAGATAAAGTTTAGTCTGACTTAACCTAGCAGTTAATTAATATAACCATGACACCATAATGATTGATAAATGATGTATAATTGAGTAGACTTTAGCAGGATACCTCTGTAGGAAAGAAAGGTTGCTGCCAACTGTTTTTATTTCAGTTCCATTGACCATGACAAATCCCAGGGCTTTAAATATGATGCCAATCTAATTTTAGCTTCTGAGAATCAGTTTCCAAGTGAGTATCTTGGACAGCAAAGCCAACAGAAATCATTTAGCCACTAATTCTTTTGTGCTTGGGGTTTTTGTTTGTTTTATTTTTGGGGTGGTTTTTGTTGTTGTTGTTGCTTTTGGGTGGGGTTTTTTTGTTTTGGTTTTGGTTTTGTTGTTGTTGTTGTTTAATCCATGAGATTTCAGCAATGAAATTTTAAAAAATAAAAAAATAAGAAAGAAAAATGGTTCCGTTTTCCTGGCAGCAGCTCAGGATTCTAACAATAAACTCCTGCAGGTTTTGGTTAAGCCTCTTAAGATTCCTGTGCTTGGGGAATGGCAATAATCTCCCCAGCACTCAGAAGTGTCTTTGGAAGCTACTTTTGGACACTCCACTTTTTGCAGGGAGTACCATTTGAAGCAGTGCTCATTTTGAAATGCTTCCCAATTTAAATACAACTCCCACAATAACCTTGACACTGCTTTTGCCAGGGCACAGAAGCCCAGGAGCAGCAGCACTTCACTGCCTTGATGTTTTGCTGGGACAGGGCACAGAAAGTCACAATGAAAAGAATTAGAAGCAAATGCCAAGAGTGCATTGCCCTGATAATAAAATCATGATGAAACTCTTACTGTGACACCCATTTTTAGCTCTATTTACAGCAGAATTCCCTTGCATGAATACAGTTCACTAATAAAACCAAGGAGAAAGCTTTTCTCATGGAGATTTGACAACTCCTCCCAGTAAAGTCTTTGACATCTGTTAAGAAGCCTTCAGTGCAGGTTCACAAAGCACAAAATAAATCCTCACTGAATACACAGTCTAGGCTGACTTTTGTTCCCTTCCTCAGGCTACCCTCCTGCTGAGGTCAAAGCTTTCTTGGAGGAAACTTAATAAAGATTTAATGCAAGAACACTTTTTTAGTGCAAAAAGTAGAAATTTGGCTCATTTATTGCACCATTTTTGTGTAACTGTGACATCCTCTGGCAGGTAGTGGGCAGGAAAACTGGTCCAACAAGCAGCTCAATAAACTGCAGTGTCCCAGAGCCCTGAATGTATCTAAGCTCTTATTCCAACAAACTTTACCAACATATTTGCCCAGCATGAGCCTCAGAGTCTAAGAAATAGTTTTGAGAGAGGAAAAGAAGTCATTCAAAGCAAGCAATAAAGTCAGAGGTGTTTACTGCTACTCCTCCTTTTTCTAATAAACAGAACTGAAAGCAGTACTGGTCAAAGTTACTTTACACTTGTAAGACAGGCAAAGCAATGACAGATGAGGAAAAAAATTAGACTGGGAGAGATCTTTGGAGTTCATGTTCCTCATGTGCCACTAGAGAGTTTTCTTGAGGAATTGCTCCTTAATCTTCCTAAAGACTGAGACAAGGCTGACTGACCATGGCTCCCATCCTCCTTTTCCCTGCCATACTAGGTAATTCACAAGAATTTACTGTAAAAGGTTATAACACCCTGATAAATGACACAAGACTGCTGGTCCAAGCCTACAGAAAGAGGTGTTACTGAATTTTGGCCACAGATAAGAACTCCTGTTCCTCAGCACACACCACACCCCCTCTCCTGATGCTGAAGCTCCACGAAACAAGAGAGCAATGCAACAAAATCCTGCCAATGGAAGGGGCAGCCAACACCCCCCTGGTCTCCCACTTTGCTTGGCATCAGCTGTGATGGTTGCCAGGACCATCCACGAGACAATTCCACTCACTAACCCATCTAGAAGCTAATTTGTCAACATGGAACAAAAGCAGCCCTTTGGTCAGGGCAGGCAGAAGGAATGGCAGGAGAAGCCCTGAAGGGGGAGGAAAAGCCCCTGCCCTGCTGATGGCAACAAGGCAACAGCTCAGCTTGGAAGTCTGGGAAACTGCAGCCTCAAAACCTTGAGGATCCTAAAATAACTCTCTAAAGCAAATGTTAGCCCAAAGGGCTATCATTTTAAGCACAGAAAAATAATCTTTTAAATAAAGTGGTCAGATGAGGGAACTTTAATCCTTCTTTAGTGCTGATGAAAATGATTGATGCATCCAAGTTTCTAACCTGCTTTTCAGACGTGAACCACAGGGCCAGACAGAAGCTGGTTTGTCAAGCTGATGCA
>NW_005054402.1:506938-508241 GCF_000277835.1 Geospiza fortis | reverse complement strand
AATGCCACTTAAATATTAACCAGCAGCTTTCCTGCCCTGAGCACATCCAGAGCAGAGGAGAGATGGTTTATTTATCCTGTATGGAATTTGAAGTAAAACTTCAACCAAATGAAATCATGTCCGTGGTGCCATCTGGGTTTATTCCAGAAGGATTAACATTCTGGATTGTTTTATTTTGGGGAAAAGGCTCAGTGAGGATTGTGACTTTGAGGCTGCAGCATGTAGAGACTTCAGGAGGTGATGTACTTGTGTTTTAAACTGCATTTCTTTGTGAGGGATTTTTATTTCTAATTCTCTTCTCCAAGAGCTGTTTCCCAGACTTCAGAAACAGGTCTCTCTGTTGAGTTTTATATTTGTAAAAATCTCTAACTTCACTATTCAGAATTTTTCCCCCTAAATTGATCCCTGCTCTTCACAAACTCCCCTCTGAGCCTCTGTACTTTCTCCCAGTGACATCAGCTGTTGTCTAGGAAACCCATCTTTGTGTTCTCCCAGCATCCCAGCCCCGATAATGAGAGAAATCCCTTTGCATCCCTGGGTCACATCACGTTCATTCAGCAGCTCTGGGGGGGAGCCAAAGAGCTGATTTAGGGAGCAACCTGCACAGCAAAATGCTCTTTACAGAACAGCCAGAGTGAAGGAGCTCCCAGAAGGAAATCCTTCCTGACAATCCCCAACAGAGGCTGGCTGGACAGGGAATTGCACACATTCAAGTTGATCTCTCATCTTGGGCATTTCACAGAGCAGTGGAAGCCAGGACTGCCTGAAATTCTTATCTGATTTAATTAGAGAATTAGAGGCTTCCAAGCCTTTTAAGAACATTGTTTTTTCTGGGCCAGACAGGAAATCAATTAAGAGTAAATCTGCTAAATTCACAGCCTGATCATCAACAGCTCTCTAGAAAACTGCTCAATATCAGCATCAACTTCAGTGAAACCATGTGTTACTTCTTGGCTAAGAAGGGTTATTTGCCAACAGCTTTTTTTCTTGTTTTCTTTTTTTTTTTCTTTTTTTTCTTTTTTTTTTTTTGCTGCAGGGCTGCAACAATGAAGCAATCTAAGGTTTACACATAAATACAAACACACACACATAAAATGTACAGAAGACGCAGCTGGAAGAAGCCATGAGGAATAATCTTGGTACTCCCATCTCAAGGAATAATCAGCTTTGGTTCTGTCTCTGCTCTAAAAAATGGCCTTTAGGATGGATGCTCTGTGAGGACCAAAAGTGGAAAGACATCCACAGATTGTGTCAAAGCAAAAGGGAGAGTGCTCATTCTATCTCAAAAGAGAGCAGATATCTA
>NW_005054402.1:501606-506922 GCF_000277835.1 Geospiza fortis | reverse complement strand
GAATGGATTTCAAATTATTCCTTTTAGCACAAGGAGATTATTTGTTGTCCATACCTACTGACACCGTCTCCATGATTTTTTAATGATTTACCACACTCCTGCTCCCTTGCTCCAGGGAAAGCAAGCCTGCATTAAAATGATAATAAAAAAAAACCCTAATCCTGGTGATTTATAGTCTCTTACTGAGCTGTGCAAATGATCCACTGTCCTCAGAATATTAAAGCTATTTGCCATTCAAACCCAGATCCGATTTTCACAGTGGACCTCTCCCATTAATTGAAGGTTAGATCAATATCACTATTTGTAGTGTGTTTGAAATACATGCCAGGAGACATTTCCATATTAAAATTCAACAACATATTACACTGACAAACCCGTTCTTGCCTGAGGCCAACCTTAAACAGGAGATATTTTACCCTGTTAATCTCATTCTCCTCCACAGCAGCTCCTCACGTCACTGGGCTCGGCTTCCACCTTCACAAATTAAATTCACCTCAAAGCTTACACCTTTCACTGCTTGTTGTCACCACGTTACAGTTCTGGTCTTCTTTATGCCAGGACTGTTGTTTTCTGGAATGCCCTGATAAACCAGCACAGAGAGATGTGGAATTTGGGTGGTTTTCACTACTCTGTGTTTTGCACACTGGTCAGTGTGATGGAGACTCGGCCACACTGTCACACTCTAGACAAGGTTCAGCACCTCTGTCCTGACTTTCTGGCTGTAGATTTGCAGAGAAATCAAGAGCTTTACCAAAAATGAATGCAGGCAAAACAGAATTTTAGCATTTTAGAGTTACAGCAACTGCCAATCAATCAAGTGGGACCCAAATCTTGCTCTCACCTTGCCCTTCAGTGCAGCCAGCCACGTGTCTCAGGCAGCAGTGAGGGCAGACAGCCTGAATGACCTCAGGGGCCTCTTCTATCCCTATTAAGAAGGGAAGTGCACTGGGACTGGAATCAGAAATGTGAATGCTGCCCACTATAACCTTTTTTAATTGTCTCAGGTGTATTTTCCGCTCCTCTAGTTGGACGGGAATGCACTATTGGGAGGCACAGGTAATGAGATCTGCAGGCTTTGCTTTTTACATGAAATGCTCATCAGGATCATCCATTATTAACCTCTGCAGCAAAAGATCACCAGGCCCTTTTCCTCTTTCATTAAAAGTTTGCCAGAATGAAAAAGGGGTCAGTTTATCCCAAGCATGGTGTCCTCAGTGACCTCAAGAAGTTTTCCACCAAGGTGATTTGCTTTCACCACTATATATTTTTCTCTCTTCTCTCCCTATTCTGTACATATGAAGTAAAGCAAATGTCATTTCTTCTTTGAAGCCCCAATTAACATGACTAACAACCATTTTAATGAATGGTTAATGATTAGTTTCAGGATTTTCCATTTCCATTTTGTGTCTCGAAAACACTGCTGCTTTTTTAAAAACATATTTTCTTGTATCTAGAGATTCTTAAAATGACAGCAAAGCCCCAATAGAGAGTCCACTAACTCCAAGAAAACTTCACCACAGATGGAACATCTAACTTGGAAGCAAAAATGAAGGGAAACCTCCCCAGAAGAAAACTTCAAATTGCTGTCTGTATTTTGTGAGTGAACATCAGGACCTGTGACATAACTGATGACAAATATCTCCCTCAGATCTTTTATCACTTACCAGGAAAACATCCCTGATGGGAAATGCAGAACTGAATTGCAGATTTAGAGGAGGCTGAAGGCTCAGCAATCACTTCCAAAACTCCCATTTAAAATCTCTGTGGATTTAATAAATTGCATCCACAGAAGCCATTGCACCTGGGCTGCTTTATATGTAAAGTAACCTTCATGTGGATGCATGCTTTCCTCTACAATTTACTCCTAAGAAAATAAGGTGTTTCCCCTTAGAAAAAAAATGTGTGAGTAGGAATGCCTGTTTCTTCTTGCACTGGATAGATTTTTCTTTCATTTAGAAAGAATAACATTCAAATGATGATGACAATTTTTCCTTGTTAAAGCAATTCCGAGAATTAATGGAAGCTTATCACCAAATAAAAAAGAAGCAACTGTGGAAGTAACAAAATAGTTTGTATAAAACACAAATTAAAGTTTGAAAACCTAAAGAACACCCTTCACCATTAATACTGAAACAAGGGCAAGTAAAGTCTTGGCAAATTGAATGGAATTTTGCTTTGATCCTGTGGGGACTGCAAATGTAACTTGGTTGCAGAGATCTGAGGACTAGGGTTGGTGCTTTTGACCACCACACCGACAAGAAGTCAAGATTGAAATGTAACTAATGATGCTCAGGCAGGTGATAAGGCCAGCTAATAGAGCTATTCCTACATGTAAGGTGATTTATTAACAACCTGAGCAGTCACACAAACCAGAATAATAAAGTAAAATTCACTCAGAGGCTGAGGAAAATATGATTTCCATTTGCTTGAAAGACATGGATACTGGGAATTTGAGCTGACTGCTGTTCAACAGTGGGAATGAAGGTAAGATCAATCTCTCTCACTTTTAGGTAGCTAGAGTAGAACTTTGAAAAACTGCTTTTTGACAGATTTTGCAGCTTTTACCATTAAGAGACCATTTGAATAAGGAAAAATCACCTTCAGATGGATCTGGCAGCAATAAAAATGTTAAAAAATCACCTTAATCTTCATTGTACTTGGAGGCAAACTGTCCTCTCCTTCTGCATATGATCCCAAATCCCAGGATACACATGGTGGACATTTTTCCCACAGAGGTCCTCATGGAAGTCAGTATCACATCCCACAATACCATTTAAAGTGGTTTCATGGATACCTGTGCATTCCAGCCCTGAGTGGAAAGAAGTTTCAACACATTATTTCTCTCTTTATCTCCTTCTTTTTCTTACTGTTAAAATGAGAGGAAGTCTCACTAGTCCAAGCTGTCTCCCTAAGAAAACTCCAGGAAAAAGACAGCTGTGTGAGGCTAGGAGAGCAAGGACAAGGACAGCACTTTCCACTCACCTCATCTGGATCCTCAGCATGGTAATTATACAGGCAAAAGACTCCTGGGCATCAGCACCATCCATTGTCAATGGTGAATTCCTTCCCCTGTCCATCAGGAAGCTCCATGCCCTTTTCAAGAGAGGAGGATGAGGCAGCAGTTTCATTTTCCAAATCCCAGCCCACATAATACGAAGTCCATGTTTTCCACTCAAAATGAATAAGGCATTTCTGATACCAAGCCTGCACACAAATAATTGGATTTTAGACACATATTGCTGCCACATGGAACATCTCCAAAAGGATTTGGAAAGAAGAGTTGGAAAAACTTTAGGATCTACACTTAACACAAACTGAAGGGACAACCAATTGTGGGGTTTTTTTAATGAATGCTGACAGTTACTACTCCGGGGTCCCCTCTTGAACTGTGGTTCTTCTGTGAACACCATGTCATGCTTTCTTTGGGATTTCATTTAAAAGGAAAATCACCCAAGCCCATGGATACCTTTCCATTAACCCAGGTCAGGTTTTTACAGACAATGTTAATTGGAGATGACACCCTAGGATAAATTCTTTTACACTGATGGCAGGGCTGCAGCAATGCAGCAATCTAAGATTTTTACATATACACAAACACACACACAAACTCCAATACTGAATTTCAGAATTTAATGCCTTCACCAATAAAGTCAACTTTTAATGAAAAGTATGCTTTCAAATAAAGAACACGTAAATTACCAATAATTCATAATTACTGTAATGAATTTAATGCCATCAGTAATAAACAACAAGCCTTTAAACCATCTTGAAACCCAGATTTAGCACTGCAGTGTAATGACAGAGAAGCAGCCCCAGACACGTCTCCTGAAGGAGTTCTTCCTCCTCATTGTTGCAAACTGGGCTGTTCTCATGGTCTGCTGCTGGTTTTTATCTCCCAGCTGTATTCCCTCCCAGCCACTCCTGCTGCCAAGCTCACAACTTAATTAATTTATTTACACTGCTGCTGGATGGATGCATAATCTTCCAATTAAATATACACCAAAAGTGGGCACCAAGGGAAGAGCAGAGCCACATCTCCTTTTCCCCAGGTGATTCTATACCTGTATTCTGTATTTAAATCACACTTACTGCTATCCCTGGCTAAATTGACCATGTGGACTTCTGGCCCAAAGCCATAAGTTTTTCAAATACAGCCTGAGTAATGTATTTTTTATTATATTACTTTCAGTAAGTAATATATTAAATTATATTAAATAATAATATATTTTGATACATGGAACATATTTTATAACATAGAAATAATTTCTTTTTAAAATTTTTATTCATCTTTTTACAGCCATATTAAAATAGACAGAAAGCATGCAAAAGCAAATCTGCCAAACTCACATCACCAAATTCAACCAAATTCACTGGGTTGGCTGTTTATTCTCTTTTGAGCTCACTTTTTTTCTGACCTAACACAAAACATCAGGATAGTTTTAAGGGTAAATTTATTTGAAGGATATCCTAAAAACAAGTATTATATCCAAGAAACAAGTATTATTATTCCCCAGAATGAACTTAAAAGGAAAAGAGATCCTCTCTAAATTTGAAGCACCTACAATATCAACATCTGTTCAGAGCTGGAGTTATTCATTAAAATCACCAGCTGTTCGAAACAATTCAATTCTATATCAATCTTCTAAGAAAAAGAAATAATCAGATGTTTCCAGAGCTGGGCTTTGGGATGCCAGGCTGTCCTTCATTTGAAGGTTTGGAATACAAATGTAGGGAGAAGCTGAATAAACCAGTAAGCAATTATGTGAAAGTTAAAAAATATATATCCATAAATCAGATGTAAGAAGAAAATTGCTGCTATTTCAGACAGGAAACAAATAAGGGAAGAGAAGGAAACCTCTGTGCTTACATAACTCCCAAAGTATAGGTGGTTTTAGCAGTGAGGAACAGACTTGGACTCATAAAGCAGGAGCCTGCCTAAAACTGTGGCACTTTGCCCTCAAAACCAGGCACACTCAGGCCCTGCACAGCCCATTAAATCTGACCTAATGAT
This sequence comes from Geospiza fortis, assembly GCF_000277835.1. Lineage (NCBI taxonomy): Eukaryota > Metazoa > Chordata > Aves > Passeriformes > Thraupidae > Geospiza > Geospiza fortis. Next base: position 501,911 of record NW_005054402.1, on the reverse strand, counting down.
AACCAGAGTGTTAATGGATAGCAATACTCTACAAGAACCAAAACAACCCAGGGTTGATTTTATAGGTCATGAGAATGAAATGTGAGCAGCAAGCACACTGGCAAAGAGAAATTACTGAGGAGGAAACATCCCAAATGATCCCAGCATTTCTATTAAACATTTACATTGTCACCAGCACCAGAAAACTGGGTCCCCACACCTTCCCTGCCATCCACTGTCAGCTCCTGGGAACAAATGCCCAGGGATGGACAATGGCCTGTGCTCTTTTCCAGCTGGAATATTGTGAATTGAAGCACAGGAGAGCA
>NW_005054402.1:492505-501596 GCF_000277835.1 Geospiza fortis | reverse complement strand
CCTGGCCTGCCTGTGCCCCCCCTCCATCCCCACAGCCCCCCCCCCATGCATCCCACACTATCATTGCTGTCGTTTGCAATGAAGGGATGGGATCTTTTCAGGTTAAGAACGATTTATTGTTCAGATAAATCAGTCTTAGAGGCTGTGAGACTTTAAAGGAATAAGCCATAGGCTATAGCTCAAGAGTAGTCATAAGTTTCTTGGTTATAAGGCAATATATAACTTTCTAACTTGATAGACAGTTGTTACAGGGTTGATTTTGTTTTTCTAACCTATCACCTTCACTTCCTTTACTGCACTGTGGACACTTTGGTCTAATAGGCTTCTGTCTCCCCTGCACACATACACTTCTGTTATCACTTCTAAACTCTTAGCTTATTCTACACAACCACACCCCTACATTATAAACCCTTCACCATCTTATCAATACAGTTTCTTACTTACTTGAGGCATATTCTTACAACCATAGAAACATAAGTTTATGATTTTTCTGCTTAATGTTTGTGTATTATATTAGAAATATAAGTTAATGATTTTTCTGCTTAATGTTTGTGTATTGGTATTTTTACATCAATCTAAGTTTCTCCCAAGGCTGCAAATTAAACCCTTCAGTGTCTGTGGAAGTTTCTATTTTTCTGATTCCCACACTGCACCATTCCCACTCCTGCTCCCCCTCACACACCCAGCCTCAGCCTTTGGGGACCCCCCTTTTGTACCCAGTGGATGGCTGGGCACTGCACTGCTGTGCTTTTGTCCCATTTTTGGCACATTACCCAGGAATTCTCTTGTTTCCTCCACACCCTGGTGCTTTCAGGAGTAGGATTTCCAAGCGCTGGGAAGAAATTTGTGCCTTGAATCAAAATCACACAAGGATCCAAATCACCCTTTTTTCATATCTGGAGTAATCACAACACTTACAAACTCTGTTTCTTGTCCCTTCCCTACCAGTTTGGGCTAGGGAGCCACTTCCACAAGTAATTTCTCCATCCAAGAGACAAAAAGAAGGAAAACTTAAGCTGCAAGAGCCCATTTAGTACCTGACCATTGTTTGAGTTACAGCACAGTACACCCTAAAAATAATCACACTACAGGAAAGTACATTGCACCTTTTTAACCTTCCTTAATTCCTTCTTCTAACTCAATTTCAGATGGGCTGCTCTTGCATCCAGCACTCCCCAGAGAAGGAACAGGCACTGGTGTGTGCTGTGCACAGGACAATTGCCAGATGCAGATGAGGGAACATAAATTATGGGCCTATAATTTGACTTTTTTTTTTTCCTACAGGAAAACGTTATTTCGTGCTGAATGCAGGTAGCAGGAAAATTCTGAGGTAGAAAAACATAACGGGATGTAGTTAGAAAAGTGTGCTTGCAGCAAGCAGGGAGAGAATGAAATCCATGTACTGTGCTTCCATCTAGTGGAGTAAGTGGGCAATTTATTTCCAAATATCAACTGAGGAACTCCCAGTGCTCCTGGATCAGCTTTGGTCTGTTCATTTGGAACAGCTTGGGTCCATGGACATGGCACAGTAACTGAGTTCAGAGACCTGGGTTATAACTGCACTTCATCCTAAGCAAGCAGAGTACAGAACAACCCCAGCCCTGTATCTCCCTTTCAGCAGCATTTTCTACAGGAAAACAGTACCAGGAGCATTTCCCTGTGAAGCCTCCCCCCAAACACTACAGTCTCTTCCATATGCAGGGCCAGATACTTTCCAAAGAGACCAGGACACTTGGGATATTTAAAATATTTAGCAGCTTTTCCCACGAGCACACCTTGTTGCCTGCACCTGGGACATCCTGGAACTGGCATTTCCCCCAGAGCTCATTGAACAGTGCCAAAGTGGTGCTGGACGGGGAATAAAGATGCCTTCTGACCACCCAGACATGAAATGCTAACTTTTGGCAACAGAAAAACATGCTTCAGGAGAAAAAAAATCAAAATCCCCCTCTCAAAGGATCAATAAAGGGATAGGAAGCCCCAGTCTGTCCTTTCCTCTGGAAGTGACAGTGAGAATGTCACATGGAATGTGAGATGTGGGCACCATCCACCCTCTTGCTCATGTAGGTCAGTTCTAAGGAGAGAAAATAACCCCCCCCCTGCACTTCACAGGCTTTTATCTCAATTTCAGTAATTTAATATTTCTCCAATTCACCTCTAATGAATTGCGACCTGTATTTTTTTCTTAAACTTTATCTTCTATCACTGTCAAATGTTTTGCCTCAGTAGGAACTTCACAACTGCCAAGTATATGTAAATATAAAAACAAATAAAACACCCACCTTTCCCACATCATCTCAGTTAATGATGATTCCACACTCAGTGGGATGTTCCAGGGTCAGGATGCCTCTTTTACTCTGTGCTTCATCCCCTACACTGCTGTATTTTTGACCCATTCCAACCATAAAACCCTGCAAAGGACATTATTCTAACATTAGTGCAATTTGTCAGGAACATCAGGGACAAAATACCATTTTGAACTTCAAATTTCCTGTGAAATACTGTTCCTGCTCCTGCCCTCACAGAATGCACCCCCAAAACACGCAAGGAACTAAAATGTGAATTTCTGGGTAATCACTTTGGAATAATTCCTTCCAGAAAGACCAAGGCAGCTTCAAAAATTAAAAAAAGTTCTGCTTGTGCTCACACAGGAGCCCAGCCAAAGTGAGCATCAGCAAACTCATGGTTCTCCACAAGGAACGGGTCCTCTCTCATTCCACAAAGGAAAAAAGGGAAGGAATTAGAGGTGGAAAAGATATTATTTCTCTAGATTCACTTATTCTCTTGCTCTCTCTGTCTAAGCAATTCCACTGTTTTGCCTTTTAACAGTGAGGTTCCCTCAGCGTAAGTCAAATGGTTTTGAAAAACTCATTAATATAAAGGGGAGAAAGATCATCTAAAAGAAAAATCACTTACTGAATACTGATTTTACTAAGTTTATCACATTTGCATTAGGAAGTCTGTCATGATTGCCCCAAATAATATCACAACATATGAGGTAAAATGTAATTCATCACACAGAACTGCAGGGGAGAGCTTTGACAGCCCAGAAAAATCAAAATCTGACTCAGGATATGAATACATACCAACAGGTGGGGCTCTTCTTCCTTAAGACACCTTCATATCACTAAAACACAGTATTTTTGGGAAAGAATAAACCTAACCAGCAAAGTCAATGGGTCTTACCATGCATGTGAAGTATCCACATAAATTCCCACTTGAATAGGATTTCCTAAAGCAAATTAATCAGGACACTGGCAGCCTTTTGTTTCTTCCAGAGGGGAAATCTCCTGCTGCAGCCCCCAGGGTTCTGTGATCCTGTTAATTGGCCTTGTGACCATGGGCAAGCTCAGCCACAGGACACACACTTAGCTCTACTGGGGCCTTAGCATAAATCCCACCTCTCCCAAGGGGAATTTATCTTCTAGAAAGTTCCTTGGCTTAAAATTAATTAATTGCATGCACATACCAGCTCTGTCATTAGTAGTTAATGGTAAATAAGCACCATAAACATCTGTTACTTCAAAAACTGCAGCTTTCCCTCGTGGAACATTGAAATTTGCTGGGGTTTTTTGTTTGTGTGGTTTTTTTATTGGGGTTTTTTTGGTTTGGGTTTTTTTTTTGTTTTGGTTTGGTTTTTTTTGGGTTTTTGGGTTTTTTTTTGAGGGTGATCCTCAACCTCAAACAAACAATTAAAAATAACCCCAGCAAAAGTTCTGTGGAAGCATTTGCCACGTGTTTTTTCAGCCACTCTGAAATGTGAAGAGCTCACTGCAGGGTCTATTCCATATTAGTAAGTGGCAAACACTTTATGGAAGTGCCTGTTCTGGGAAAAAGAACAAGAGGCAGCTGGCACAGGAACACCTCAGCTTCAGGAGCTGGCCAACACCTCCAAGACCTGGTTTCCCTGAAATTCATGGCAAAACCCTTCCCAAGGGCAGGCCCCACTATGGATCCCTGGGCTATTTTTATGACCTCTTCAGGCAGTTGATAGAAGGGAAAAATTTTATTTTCCCCTCTTTGGCAACTTCAATCTGTAAGGAAAGGTACTTCAGAAATGGGAAAGGAATGAAAAGCAGCACTTGTCCAGCAAAGTTCTTGTCCCCAACAAGGCAGAAATGGATTTTATCACACAAACTTGGAAAGAGCTTTAATGTGGGAATCATCTGTGGCAATGTTTATCCTTTAGTTCTAGTAGCTGGTGGGTTTGAACATTCATTCACATTGCCATGAATTATTTTCTCCAAAAACCCTTAGGAAAAGGCTTTGGACTGCAATAAACCCGTTATTTACCAGCAGTCTCCAACATTACAGCACTGCACCCAGACTCTGGCTCCAAGACTACAAACCAGAGGGAAATTCAGGTCTTAAATACATCAGGAATTGCATCAGCTGAGACATTGGAATTTGAAGGTAGAGAATTTTAAACAAATTTCCTCCATTTGCTGGATCTCAGACCAAGTGAAGCCAAGCATTTAAATCATGAACTGTAGCATGAGCACACTCTCAGGGCAATACTTACCCAGGAAAAGCTGCTTCCTAAATTACATGAGCTCACCTCCCAATAACATTTTTATCAGCTTCTGGAATGGAGTTCACAGAATATCTACATTTGTCAAGCCATTTGACTTTTTTCCCAGTTTGTGCTTATCACAGTGACAGCACAAAGGCCTGAAGAAAGCAGGACAGAATTTCAAACACCTCTGGATCCTTTCCCACTCACTGAGCCTCAGGACAGAAGGTTGCTTGTCTACTCTCCCCTCAGGTCAAAAATCCCTCACACTGGATAAATAAGACTGGAAGGGCCATTGCTGCCTTTGGAAAACATTCTGCTTCATTAGAACATAATTAGCTAAAAAAAGCTTATCATCATTCTGCTAACACCCATTTTCAGGCTGGGAAGTGATCATTAGTACTCATGTTCCCACTGTATCTGGTGTTTGAGAGTTATCTCAGTATTTGGGTGACACCAGGGCTGAGCACAGGGACTGAATCAGCCACTCAAAGGAGATGAACCATCACTATTTTTAAAAAAAACAATTATAGCAGAATATATTTGATTTATATAAAAATCCACACCTTTACCAGACTAAGAAATATTAAAGACCATCAAAAGAAGGTGGTTTACAGTATTTACCTGCAGCAGTAACTACCTCTTTAGCAGATAAATCACTTCACTAAAATATCTCCGAGTCAACCTTGTTTCTGCTCATCAGTAAAACCGATGGAATCCTTCCTTTTCCATATTCACTGGGTTTTCCTTTTCCCACAAGATTCTTAGCTGAATTTACTGATTTGTACCTTGAAGCTGAAACATGTAAAATATGTAAGGTTGTGTCTTTAGAAGCTAGAATTTCATGTGTTCTGCAACTGAGTAACATTCTGCCTCCAAGACAGGCAGTAACCAAGCTCCACCAAGAAAAGTGCAAGTGAATTTAAAAAATACTGAACCCCCCACAAGTTACAAAAACTAAAAAATTACAAAAAGAATATAAGAAGTTGGAAATATTTATGTCACTTCAGTTGTGAATTTTTACTACATTTTTAATCATCAGCTTACCTCATTACCACATACAGATCTGTGCATCTTGATTTCTTTACAAACTTAATGGGAAAGAACCTCCTTAATTCTTTTATTTTCAGGCAAAAGAAAGAAAAACCACCTAACCAACCAAAGAAAATCAAAAATCCAGTAGTTTTTCCTTTATTGCACTCCATAAAACTTCTTGTTATAATCAAGAAGCTAATATACAGTAATAGTTTGATATTCCTTTAGAATTTATAGTTTAACTCTTAAAATAAAATTTGTATAGAAAAGATATCATTTACAACCCATTCAGTAGTAATCCACCATTATGTACCCACAAACGATATTAAATAACTTGTATGCAGCAGTTTCCTTATAGGGCAGAGGGGAATATTTTCTCCTTACAAATATAATATCCCACTGTAAAAGAGCAATTCAAGTCAACTTTGGAGCAAGTGTGATATGCAGGAGTTTCACTGGAGAAGCTCGAGGTTGGGTGCAGTGTCCCGGGGATTTGTAGGACTGTGTCCAGTGCACAGCAGAAGAGCAGCATGTGAGGAGCCTCGGGGCTGGCACTGCCCACAGGGAAAGGAGCCTCCCAGGGAGGGCAGTGCATTCAGAGCACACCAGCGAGGCACAGGACAACAAGGAGGTGTAGTGTGACCAGGTAGGTGAGGAATAAATAGCGGGATTTGGCTCGGGCCGTCAGCAGCTTGGAGCAGTAAAGGCTTCGCCCCCGGAGCCAGCGGCGCAAGGAAAGGGCTCCTCCTTTCATCTGGGGAAGAGACAAAAGTTATCAGAGGAAGAATCAGGAATGCAAACCAGGAACAGCTCCCCTGCAGCCTGGATTTCTGAGGCACTACAAACCTTCTGTCTCTGACACAGCAACTGACCCCAAAATACCACTGATGCCAAATACCAAAGCATAAATGATTTAAAGGCCCCAAACCCAGCACTGAGAGAGGAAAGGAATAAATCCAAGCTGTGTATTATGCAACTCCACACATCAACATGCATACTGCATTTTGGGCATGCATAATGAAATGCAGACACAGTTTATTTAATAGCCACACGTGTAGTATAAATATGATTACATACCATTTTTAACCTGGACATATGCAGTGTGTTTGCTGGCATGGTTTACACAGCTGCTGGTCTTAGACTCACAGCCCCCACAGAAAGAAATGAAGGATGTTTTTCCACCACTTTTAAGGAGCTGAGGGTTTTTAAAGGCTTTCATTCCCTTACCTTTCTCACAACAACGTGTTCACTGGGATTGATAATTAAGGCTTCCCTCTCCTCCTCATCTTCCATCTGGACAGTGTAGTCACTGGGGACAGACCTGTAACTGCCTACTTCAAATCTAGAGAAAAATTCAAGGCACAGAGATATGCACTGCTGAATTATCTCCTCTTTTAAGTACTGAATTGACATAAAAGCAATTATTTTGCATACTTAAAATGACTAAGGGAAGGTGCCCACAAAATGCTGACTCACTTTATGCTGCCAGGTCTTTTTCAGTCTCTATTTACAATCTACTCTCAAGGTGCTTCATTTATCCAGAATTAATCCCCACCATCACCAGCTGACTGAACAGTGATTTTCAGGTGATGGTAGTGAGGGACCCTTTATTTATGCAGGTGCATAATGATATTTTCAATCTAAGCAGTGGTTCTGCTAAAGCTGTTATATGGGAAATTGTATTCCCAACCTGGAAAAAAAGAAATAGCACTGACTACTAACAGATGAACAATCTAACAGATGAAATTAAATAAAGAAAAAAAAATCCCAAAGCCTATAACAGTTTTTGATCTAGTGTTTAACATAGCTTTTTAATACATGTATTTTCACTACTTCGGGCACTGTGGGCTCACACACAGGTTTGTTTATTATTATTAGAAGAGGTAGTAGTATCTCAAAAAAAAAAAAAAATTAAAGACCAACAGGAAAACCTCTCACTAATCTCACAAAAAATAAAAGGCAAACAAATAGTCTGTGTTTTACCTGTTACTTCTCTCCTCAGAGAGTCCAAGAGCCTCTTCTGCAGCTTCTCTCCTCCTCCTCTCCTCTGCCAGTGTTTCTGTGAGCTGGGAGAGACTCTGCTGCATTGACTCATACTGCTGCTCTGACTCTGCAAGCCTGGGACAAAACAAAATCTGAAATCAATGTTTTATGGACTCAAATAATTATTTACTTGTTCTTTTTTTATTAGATCTTCCTTTTAGTGACAGATTTAATTATAATGAGATGCTTCAGCTTAAATATTGAGATAAAGCCACCAATAATCAGTATATTTATGTACAGATACAAACCACAAGTATTACCAGATGTAACAATTCAAGAATATGGCTTATGATTCATGTAATCCACTGCAAATCCACTCCTTCTCCATCTCCACACAAATGCCTCAGAGGGATAGAAAAGCATTACTTTCACACTCACAGCACAGCTGTCAGGAAAATAATATTGCTAATACATGCTCTGAGTCCTGACCTTTTCCTGAGCTCATTTAGCTCCATATTGTCTGTCTCCACAATAATCCCAGATCTCTCCCGTGGTGCTCCAGGGGGAACTTCTGCTCTGGTTTCATCCTAGAAAATATTAAGGAAAAAAAAACAAGCAAGTGACCATTTTTCTACTTGCCAGAAGTCTTTATTTCAATTACAGAATCCATGGCACCACAAAACAGTGGAATGGACAATTATTTGTGGCACTTAATGTTTTCATTTCCATCTCTCAACAATGTCTGAGGGGAAAAGAAATGCATCTACACATGAACAACTCCAGAAGCAAGACAGTTATTAATTTATTCTTAATTTACAGTTCTTGTTTGGATTTCCAAACAAGGACTGTTTTTATTTCCATTTATGGAGAGCAAGGGTTGTTCTCTATATGCATTCATATGCTATTTTAGGGTGTTCTCTTCATGATTGCTAACGAATAACTAAAGCAGTACAGGAAAGCTTTTTAAGAATAAAGGAATAATGGTGAATCATAAAGGACTGGGTTGGAAGGGATCTTAAAAATCATCAAGTTCCAACTCCAAATAATAATCTTACAGATGTGTATGAGGTGTTTGCAAAGGGTTCTGAAATGCTGAACTGGTGATGTAGATCTCACTTCTGAAAATATTACTCAATATTGTAAAGTGATCTACAACTAATGTGAAATTATCACTAAATTTCCTGATCCACTGAGCAGTGATCATCCAGTTATATCTGCCAGCTGCAGACCAACTCAAAAAAGATGTTTCAAAACAAAAAAATACAAAAAACAGCTTCCTTAAATGAAAAGTCAAATTAGACCAGCTTAACAACAACAAGGATAGTTATCTTCAGTCACGGGCCAGAAAAAGCCCTGGGTCACTACAACAAAAAGTACCTTATTTCATTTCTAGCAAGAAAACCAGAAAAGTGTAAGCACAGAAGGAAGAAACCAAAGAACCTTTCCATGTATCTGTTTACCTGGACTGAGCCTTGGAAAGATGTCACTTGCATTGCCTGATACTCCCTCTCCAGCCTCACATAACGATTTTGCAGATCAGTGTAATGGAGCTGGTTGTCC